>NC_092640.1:58576196-58876196 GCF_039555335.1 Amphiura filiformis | reverse complement strand
ACACACTCCGCTGTTTGTAGTATGTCGCGCTTGTCTTGGGTGTACCAGTATATTCCTGATGTGGCTTGAATAACTGTATGAATAACATGTTTCTTAAACACGCGTCTTGCTCGCTGGGAAAGTCCCTCTTTGTAAGGGAGGACAACCATGCCTCTGGTGGTTGTCTGCGACTGGTCTTTTTTCTTTGCAGTCTTTTTGTTAACATCTTTAAATGCCCATTCAGGGTAACCACAAAATTCAGGGCTTCTTTGATTTTGAGCTCTTCAACAAGCTTATCTGCCTCTTCCGTAATAACTTTGTCCTTTCTGTCCATTAACGTACGAATGACACTGAGTTTGTGTTGGAGTGGGTGATGGGATTGGAAGCGAAGGCATTGATCTGTATGTGGTTTTTTTTCTCGGTAGACTAAGAGTTTGATTGAACCATCCTGCTTTTTAACGATGAGAGTGTCAATGAAGGCAATTTGCCTGTTTTCTTCTTTTTCATATGTGAACTTGATATTGCCTGTTTTGTCGACCTGGTTTATGTGCGATGTGAGCTGTTCTGCCGAGCCTTTCCTACTATTTCTAATACATCGTCCGCATATCTTTTCCACATTCTGGGCTGGCAATTGACCGGTGCCGTGGCTATGGCTTCCTTTGCAAGCCAGTCCATATAGAGCAACTATCGGGTTTATTGTTGGTAAACCTGACCACGGAACGAAAAATATGTGGTGGTGGGCGTGAACTCTAAAAGCTCCATGATGTTTTCAACGGTTAGATTGGTTCTATCACCAAGAGTGCGATCTTCCGTTAGCCGCCGTTTAATGATCTCAGGCTTCACTAATGGGGGTGTTTGTGAACAGGGACACAACATCGTGGGAGATGAACTCCTCACCGTCGTCGATCAAAATCCCTACTAATCCGCCACCAACGTCAAGTTCCAACATGAAACAGACGAGGAGCGTGAGAGTTGATCAGTCAATTTGAGAAAGTACTACGGTGTAGTACGAAACGTCATTAGAGGTATGTTTAAGATCTTTATACCGAAATACATTTGGATTTGTACACAAGAACATTTGCAAATTATGCATTATGAACAATCCTGATGAATTTATTTACGGACGCTTTAAAAACGTTTTGATGTGTTTTCTTTCAACCCGAGATTTAAATGTTATTGGAGCACTTTAAATTTGGGACAAAAACATACGATGTCTATGAATAATAGAATATAGAATCACCGCAGTAAACACACCACATCATTACCTTACCGTCTGTGGTGTGATTAGGCTTCGATGGCGTCTTATTCATGTGCACTAATATTAAAACATCGATTCCAGAAAATACAGCACTATTTTTGTGGGATTTCAAAAAACAACAACAGCAAACAAACATACAAACACAGCAACCCGGGACAACAACAAAAGCTAGTAAATGACCAAAACATTCAAATTCACCTTTTATACCCAGTTTGTCTAACGAGAGGATTATGACTGATTTAGTTTTCATTTAGCAAAACAGAATACATACATGTATTGAATGCTGGTTTAGTGCTGTATCTTGCTGGATACCGGAGAAGTGTATGCCTTCATGACCTTAATGTTATCAATCTCACAAGAAACCGAATACATGAATGGTATACTCCAAGAAAATGTGTTTAGCAATTTAAACACATTCTTGCTATCACTTTGTACACATGTTTTTCATGTGTTTAGAGCCTAAATATTACGTGTCAAATTCCTAATATGTTTAATGGCTAAACATTATTCATCAATATCCTAAACATGTTAAGGTTGGTCTGAACCCTGGAATTATGGAAACTTTCGGGCCTCATAACTGCTAAATTGTTGGTGTAAAGTATATAAAAGTATACATATTTAGAGTGGCAAAGACTTGATAAGGTCATCTGTGAGGTCAAATTTGGGCCAAAATGCCATTTTTGGCCCAAAATCCCAAAAATAACTGTTTTTGGCCCACTTCTTTTTCGTGCAACGTAACAAAAAAATTCTTGGGCCAAAATTTTTTTTAAATTAATTTTTAAAAACTAGATAAAAATATCTAGGAGCCGTTTTTTCATTTTTTTGAATTTCGACCAACTTCGAGAAATTTGCACCAAAATGGTCAAAAATACTGAATTTTCAAAAAATCATAAAAAGCCTGATTTTCGCCCAAATTTCAAATATTTTTGGTGAAGTTGGTCAAAATTCAAAAAAATAAAAAAACGGCTCCTAGATATTTTTATCTAGTTTTTAAAAATTAATTAAAAAAATGTTGGCCCAAATTTGACCTCACAGATGAATCAAGTCTTTGCCATTCTAAATATGTATACTTTTATATACTTTACACCAACAATTTAGCAGTTAAAGGCCCGAAAGTTTCCATAATTCCAGGGTTCAGACCAACCTTAAGTATTTAAACACGTTTACAAAATGATGACAAGATTGTGATTAGAAAAGTGTTTAACTGTTTTGAAGGGTAGTACACAAAAACGCACATTCAAGGTTATTACATGAAGTCCGGTTGAAATAGTTTGATTACGCTTCCGTCGCAGACAGCTAGTTCTTGTTCATCTTCTCTAAGAGCTATTCCCTGTGGTGACGTCACTTCGTTAGTGACGATTCCAAGGTAATTCCCTTTAAGCGAGTAACAAAAGACACCAGGTACCTTTCCTGTATTGGCAACAAATATCGCCTGATGGCCTTTATGAACGCAGACTCCAGTTGGTTGGAACTCGGTCACATCTATCGATAAAGGTTGGTGGAAGGCATATTCTTTACCATGTTTACCAGCAAATTTATGCTTGTCAGTTGGTATGTTTATGTGTAAAAGAACACGTGATACTTCAGGACCAGCTCCAGTGCCCTTCACGCCACTATAGATCAAATGACAGCTATATGATCAGGAGAGCAGTTTTGACCTGTTCTGAAACTTAATAATTTGCCTCCATTCTCAAACAGAATGTCGATATACCCTGAAGTATGCCCAACAAATAACATACCCTTAGAATTGCTTGCTAGTCCCCGTAATGCGTCACCGAAGCAGAGAGTGTCTATTTTCCTCTGAAAACTTGCGTTTACGTTGTAAACTTTGATGAATCTTGATTCATCAGTAACATAGATCAATCCATCTTGACCGACTGCCACACCCCAAGGATTCGCTTGAGTTCCTGTTAAGAAGTTCATATAGTCCAGTGGGGAAGTAGCAGGACCCTCCTCCGAAATTTGAGTCGTAAAGATTTTCTTTGCAATGCCGTCATTACCAAGGATCACCATGTCGCCGCCCCTGCCGTAGTTACTGTTACTATGTACAGCTACAATAAGGTCACCACACGTGTGATATGTTATAACTTTAGGATTCTTGAATCCCCAAGAGTCCGACTGGATGACCTTAACTAACTTCCAGTGTTTGTAACCGCTAAGAAAACCAAGATCTTTGTTGGGTATGAAGTCAACATCGCATATAGATGGCCGGAGTGCTTTCGGTCTCAAGTCATTTAGTGTAGTCATTGCTTTAAACAAAGGTGCGTACATTATTCCTAAATCCTTCCCCCTTTCCATCTGTATCACCTCACTGCTCATTTCTAAGGCGGTACAAACGCGCGATTTATGATTGTGTAAAGTCTCTTTATGGCTCTCAATCTTTAGTCTTCTTGAAGCTTGAAACTCTTGTGTTTTTTTATCAGTTTCAGCCAATTTTACAGATTTCTGAAAGTGATCAAGAACTTGTTTGACATTAGTGTCCAATGCAACTATAAGTCTCTCATCTTCCGATATAGCTGCGTCTATAGCTTCGGTTATGTCTTCAGATTGCTGATGCAATGTTTCAAGATGGGTCTTTCTCTTTCGTAGAGCCGTGTCCATATCTATATGTTTGTGATCAGGACCTGGATGCTCGATAACCACGCAGTCCCGACAAGGTATGAAGACAAGGTAGTAGTTTAGGCTTGTCCACGACAGAAGAACAAATTCCACAGTGAAGGAGACATGGTTTTGCCGAAGGCGGTTCGAGATTGGTGGTTGGCTCCGAATCGGCCATTGTGTTTGAAACCGGAACTAAATTATACCATGTATACTGTACACAAACGTTGCAATCCTGACGATGATACTGTCATACTGTCACACATTTCCAAAGTTATACTAGGAGTTCACTCATTGATATACATTGCCCGAGCAAGGAAGTCAAGATATATATTATATTCAGTCGATTGCCCCTTGATCATATTCATTTTTTCATGGTATTATACTAAAAACCGGGTACAATGATCGCCAATCGCCAAATATTTAGGTATAGCTTAAACAACGGCTTTGAAGCCACACACATGAAATGTGCATGTACAGTTTATAGTACATGCAGTTCAGTCAGTCGAGTGCATGAACCTCCCGGTATAGCATTCATATCTACATACTAACAAAGTATGATGTTTTGCATAACTTTTATGTTGCATAAAGAAACACCGCGCGATGTGTGTTGTAAGGGTGCATACTACCAAATTACTGTCCCTCATCATTAATTAGACATTAGGATAATCATCCCTGAAAACAGAAACATACAGTCATGCAGCGTCACTTAAGTGTGAAACATGTGTTTGAGCCTGAGGTATACTAGGCTCAGGTTTGACCAAGAACACTAATTTATGCAGGATACACCCCATGCAGCCTACGCCTATACGGTAGGTCTGACCAAACACGGAGAAGCTGAAGGTCACTCATCTTCTACCTGACCAGCATGCAAATCCCTCAGAATTTAGACAACCGCAGGTCAAGGCCGTGTAGGCCCTATGTGTTGTTCGGTATCGGCCGCTTTAGGGGCAGAATGGTTCCATACGGTCACTGTTCTAATATTCTCTATACTACTTTCAAAGAATACTTTTATGTAGCGTAATACTTTAGGATTGTGGAGACAGATACAGATATTGCTAATTCATTTGTTACATACACAGTCCGCTATATTTTGCCTTTTAAAATATAAGTTACCAATCTTTGTGACATGCGCCCTTATTCACAAACACGAACTGCACGGGGTTTCCCAGCAAAACTTGTATTTTTTCATAGTGACCGTAAAGTATGATATTTTGCATATGCAAAACTACATATTTTGCCGAAGTATGTAGTTTTGCATATGCAAAACTACATACTTTTGCAAAGTAGGTAATTTTGCATATGCAAAACTACATACTTTTGGAAAGTATGTAATTTTGCATATGCAAAATATCATATTTTGCAAAGGTATGTGGTTTTGCACGCAGCACCGGGATGAACCTCCGTTCATGGCGCAGTGCACCAAATCAATACGCAGAAGGTGCAATGGTGATGACTTCTGGTTAAAAGTATATAGCAACTGGAGGTAACGTGGTGTCTTTAGGGACCATGTTCTTAGTAAAGTTGGCATGTTCATAGATATGAAATTATACAAGCTCTTATACAAATCGATGTTAATTAAGTGCCTGTTTTGGTGTTGATTAGCGGTGTCGCTTATAAGTTTTATCATTTATTTAATAAAAAACTGAATCTACAAAGTTAAGGTTACGGAGGGTGAAAATTCCACTCAACTTGTCTTTTTAATTTTTATTTATGAAGTATATGTATATATTAAACATCTCAGAGATGTAGATTGAAAAAATTGTATCAACAAAGTATTTTTTAATTATTTTTGTGTATCAATATTTGCTCTAGATATCCCACAGCACTAATTCTTTTTTAAAGACAGTTCTTGTTTTAAGGGGACACTACACTAAATCCTTCCGCATTTGGTGTAACTCATGGAAGAAAGAGAAAGTGTGAGGGGCAATCATTTTCTTTGGAAGGGGGAATCCCAAATATACATGGGGGCCCGTGGGTTAGATTTTAAAAGGTATGCCAACATTTCCTGTCATCCTCCCCTGGCTCTGCTCTCAGCCAGCCTAACTTTGCCAATGTGGAAACTTTAAATGGCCTAGATATTATGATGCAGATTTGAATGTTTCTGTAGTGTTTCCTAAGCCTTATAAAGATGCACTGTAAATGTTTGCCAAAAACTGCTCCCCCTCCCCCATTCTACCCTCTCCCAGGACTCATAATTATTATGCACCTAGTTACTTTATTGTATTTTCACATGTATTTCAATGGGACATTTATTTAGTGATGTGCCCCCTTATAGTGATTATTATTCCAGTGCATGAACTGGCAACCCTATCATTTTCATTTGATTGCTAAAATCACTGAAGCATAAGCACAGTGGAGCATGAGTATTCAACCAGCACTATACTAGACAAAATCAATAAAATAAGTACTATCACCTTGGCCCTGGCAACACTAACTAGCATTGTCAACAACTTAGCACATGGTTTGAACATGATATAGATAGTGTGGAAGTTTTGGCAGAAATTTGTCAATTTCTGCTAGTTTTGTGAAAATCAATTGATACTTTCCATGCAGTTAGGATTATCAGTAGTAATACAGGAGCACTGCACCTGGAATATTATGGGATTGTGAATTGATACTGTGAAATAGCAGAAAATGTGAGTACTTGAAACTAAATGTGTGCATATCTCAGAACTCCATTTTGGACCATTTGGCCTGATATGCTGAGATAAAATAAATTATTTTTAATGTTTCCCGTAGCTGATTCATAAAATTTTGATGTGCATGTGTTAGCTGATACTTCAAAGAAATAATGTAGGAAATAATTGTGTCAATATATTGGCACACTAAATTAATATTGTTGTTGCAAAAAAGACGACATGCATTTACCCCATCATTTTCATTGACATTCTGTGAACATGTAAGCTTACTGTTTTAAATCAGGAGGACCTATCGAAAGAATAAATAGGGACATTATTTCATTGGTTTGTTTGTAACACATATGCGAAATCGCAATGAAATCGGACCCTCTCTCCATATTTTCCTGGCCTCTTTCCCAAAAAACCTCATGCTCATGAAATTGAACACAAATTGAAACACTTACAAAGTACATTTGTGTATGAGCTATGAACAAAGTATTTAAAGGGGCTGTCCTACTGGGGTTTTTTCAGTGATTTTTCTGGGTTTTCGCCGGCTATCTACGTTTTTCAAAGCAATCCTGATATCTACAAATATTCAGTTTATCAATTCGATAAAGCAGATTATCAGTAATAAATAATTGCCTAAAATCATATTTTTACCAGTTTCAGATTTCGCCTAAATCAGCTCTTCCCAGTAGCGTAGCCAGCAGGGGGGGGGGGAATGAAAAAAAATGAAAGAAAAAAGTGCCCCTCTGACAAAAAAAAATCTGGAGGGCAAAGAAAATCTGGAGGGCAAATCAAAATGGTCTGCCAAAAATTGCTTGCCCCCCCCTTTGACCGTGCCAAAAATCTTTGCCCCCCTTTCGACGTGCCAAAAAACCTTTGCATATTTGAACATGTTCCTAACGTTTTCCTACGCCTTTTAGGGCGTAATATAGAAACAATGCCCAAAATATCTGTGCCAAAAATTGCTTGCCCCCCCTTTCGACCTGCCAAAAATCGCTTGATCCCCCACCCTTTCGACCTGCCAAAAATGCTTGCCCCCCCTTTTGGCCTGCCAAAAATCTTTGCCCCCCCTATATTTCACCACCACGGGTACACATAATTATTGCACCACCCCTTAGGGACCGTTCACAAACACTTGTAAGGGGGGCCTGATGCAAAAAGGGGGGCCCTGAAATTTTTTGACCCTCCTAAGGGGGGCCTGAAAAAAATGACCACAACTTTTCCTGGAAAAATTGAGTTTATATGCTTTTCTATGGGGTTGACCCATAATTTTCATGTCAAACAGGGGGGCCCTGAAATTTTTGAGGTCTGTAAAGGGGGGCCCGAAAAATTTTCGCGATGAAATTTTTTTGCATCAGGCCCCCCCTTACAAGTGTTTGTGAACGGTCCCTTATGTATGTATGATGCAACTGCAATTTTTTCGGCTGTGCCCTCGAAATTTTATTTTGCCACCCCTGACCAAGAAAGTTGGCTACGGCACTCTTCCTCATGCGAGACACCTCGATAACAAAGCAATGCCTAGTTCATAAGTAGGGAGCCAAATAAAAAAAGGATACATCCTGACCTCAGCATAATATAAATAAAGAAATAGTATTTGGCTATCATAGATGCACACCCCTTGTAAAGTAGTTCGGATTTCTGGAGACTTTTAAAGTGTCCAAAGGCGAAAAATTCCAACAGAAAAATAGTTCAGCAAATTGGAAATCCTCGATTTAAGCTATTGTTGGCAGGGCAAGGTGGGGGAAAGCAATTTTTGGCAGGATGGAAGAGGGGTAAGCGATATTGGCATGACAAAAGGGAGCATGGTATTTTTAGCACACATTCATGGGGTTCTTTTGAAATTAAACGCTCTAAAAAGGCTTAGGAAAAGGAGGGCAGGTTTTATAGGCACGCCGATATTGGGCAAGCATTTTTGGCAGGCCATTTTGAAAGGCTGTGGACAGATAATTGCACATTCCCTTTGAAGCATAAAAATCACAATAGCCCAATTCTGCGACTAGGCCGCGACGTTGGCAATAACATATCGTCTGGTAAATCCCTACCTTTGACCTTGATATTTACCATTTTAGACAATAGTACTGATAGCGCCAGGCATGGTTGCACATGTACAGTTGGTGAAGGGCGCAAAGCACTAAATAACTTCTTTCACTTTTTTACGTCATCTCGGTATAAATTCAGGACTGAATTTTCATTTAAGGGATCTAAAATGAGCGTTTATTGCGTTTCGACAGTATTTTTTGTGGGACATGAGAGCACCTCGGACCTATCGAATTGCATTCTGAATACGAAGCATGTCTTTCTGATATCAAATAATTTTCATTTTTGAAAATCACAATATAATACAAATTTTATGACAAATTATAAAAATTTGATATTTTTCAACTTTTGATATATAACAGTCCTCGAAGTAAATTATATAAATCTAATGATATATTCTTAAAGTGTATGTAGCAGGGAGGAAAAGCCGACGGTCAATTGAAAATTTTGACCTTTCATATTGAAGATATGGATTTTTTTCCCAAAAGACCTAATTTGTTTGGTGTTTTGGGGAAAAAATCCATATCTTCAATACGAAAGGTCAAAATTTTCAATTGATCGTCGGCTTTTTCATCCCACCTACATACACTTTAAGTATAAATCATCAGATTTATAAAGTTTACTTCAAGTACTGTTAAATATCAAAATATCAATTTGTAATGATTTGCCATAAAATGTGTATTAAATTGCGAATTTCAAAAAATCAAAATTATTTGATATCAGAATGACATTCTTCGTATTCAGAATGCAATTCGATATGTCTGATGTGCTCTGATGTCCCAAAATAAATACTGTCCAAACGTTCATACCCCAGCCCTTAAGCTTTAATTTTTGTTAACTTTGTAGATTCAGTTTTTTATTAAACTAGTGCACCTGCAGCTGTGAGAGCCCTGATGCTGTGAGAGCACTGGCATGAGAGCGATACTGTTTGACCCCAGATGACCTTTGACCTCAGATGACCTCAGTGTGATTTTTTTTCATGTTCCCCTCATACGAAGGATTCCACCTATCAAGTTTAAGCCCAATAGGGCAAAGTTTAAATTCAGCCCCTACATGACCTTTGACCTCGGTTGACCTCAGTTTTGCGCATATATTCCCCTCGTATCAAGGATTCCACCCACCAAGTTTGAGCCCGATAGGACAAAGTTTGAAAACCATGACCTTTGACCTTTGACCTCGGATGACCTCCATATAATGTTTTTCATGCTCCCCTCATACGAAGGATTCCACCCACCAAGTTTGAGCCCGATCGGACTAAGTTTGAAATTTGACCCCTCCGTAATGACCTTTGACCTCGGTTGACCTCGATTTTATTTCGGGCATATATTCCCCTCGGATCAAAATTGAAATTTTGACCTTTGACCTTGACCTCCGATGACCTTCAAAACTACCAAGTAAACAGCGCCCGCCCGGTACCCATCTATGTCTGCAATATTGGAACGATGCGTCGAAGCGCGGCGGAACGCATAGCCGGACAGACAGACACACACACAGACACACAACGGCTATTATTTTAGTAGTACTAGTGCACCTGCAGCTGTAATGGCCCTGTAGCTATTAGGGCACCAGCTGCATGACAGTGATACTGCTTGACCCCTGATGACCTCTGTTTGATTTTGTTCATGCTCCCGTGATATGGAGAATACTTTAAGCCAGATTGGGCGAAGTTTGAAATTTTGACCCCAGATGACCTTTGACCTCGATGTAATTTTTTCATGCTCCCCTCATACGAAGGATTCCACCCACCAAGTTTAAGCCCAATAGGGCAAAGTTTAAATTTAGCCCCTAGATGACCTTTGACCTTGGTTGACCTCAATTTTGTTTCGCACATATATTCCCCTCATATCAAGGATTCCACCTACCAAGTTTGAGCCCGATAGGACAAAGTTTGAAATCCATGACCTTTGACCTCGGATGACCTCCAAATAATGTTTTTCATGCTCCCCTCACACGACGGATTCCACCCACCAAGTTTGAGCCCGATCGGACAAAGTTTGAAATTTGACCCCTCCGTAATGACCTTTGACCTCGGTTAACCTCGATTTTATTTCGGGCATTACATTCCCCTCCTATCAAGAATCCCACCCACCAAGTTTGGGCCTGATCGGACAAATTTTGAAATTTTGACCTTTGACCTTGACCTCCGATGACCTTCGAAACTACCCGGTAAACAGCGCACGCCCGATACTCATCTATGTGTGAAATATCGGAACGATGCGTCAAAGCGCGGCGGAACGCATAGCCGGACAGACAGACAGACAGACAGACAACGCTTATGATTATTATAGTATAGACTAGTTCACCCGTTGCTGTGAGAGTAACTGATGGCAATGCTATTTGACCCCTGATGACTTTTTGACACGTTCTCCTCATCTCGAGGATTCTTTCTACCACTTTCAAGCCCAGTTGGGCATACTGACCCCATATGACCTTTGCCCTCGAGTGACCTCGGTTTGAATTACTTTCACCAAGTTTTACCCGAAATCAGGCGAAGTTTAAAATGCAGCCCCTGGATGACATTTGACCTCGGATGACCTCGATTATATTTTTACGTGTTCCCCTCATATCAAGGATTCCACCCACCAAGTTTGAGCCCGATCGGACAAAGTTTGAAATTTGAACCCTCCGTAATGACCTTTGACCTCGGTTGATCTCGCATTTTATTTCGCGCATATATTCCCCTGGTATCAAGGATTCCACCCACCAAGTTTGAGCCCGATCGGACAAAGTTTGAAATTTGAACCCTCCGTAATGACCTTTGACCTCGGTTGATCTCGCATTTTATTTCGCGCATATATTCCCCTGGTATCAAGGATTCCACCCACCAAGTTTGAGCCCAATCGGACAAAGTTTGAAATTTGAACCCTCCGTAATGACCTTTGACCTCGGCTGACCTCGCATTTTATTTCGCGCATATATTCCCCTGGTATCAAGGATTCCACCCACCAAGTTTGAGCCCGATTGGACAAAGTTTGAAATTTGAACCCTCCGTAATGACCTTTGACCTCGGTTGATCTCGCATTTTATTTCGCGCATATATTCCCCTGGTATCAAGGATTCCACCCACCAAGTTTGAGCCCGATCGGACAAAGTTTGAAATTTGAACCCTCCGTAATGACCTTTGACCTCGGTTGACCTCGGATTTTATTTCGCGCATACATTCCCCTCGTATCAAGGATTCCACCCACCAAGTTTGGGCCCGATCGGACAAAGTTTGAAATTTTGACCTTTGACCTTGACCTCCGGCGACCTTCAAAACCACCCGGTCAACATGCTTTTCCCGATACATATCCATATCCGAAATATCGGATCGATGCGTCGAAGCGCGGCGAAACGCATAGCCGGACAGACAGACAGACAGACTTCGCTGGTTATTTTAGTATAGTAGATAGATGATAAAACTTATAAGCGACACCGCTAATCAACACCAAAACAGGTTAACATGTTCCGTTAGTAGTAATTCCCCCTGGCCTACTTTTCTTCGGGCTTTTCTTTTGAATAAGAGCTTGTATATGAACATGCCAACTTCACTAAGAACATGGTCCCTAAAGACACCACGTTACCTCCAGTAGCTATATACTTTTAACCAGAACTCATCACCATTGCACCTTCTGCGTATTGATTTGGTGCACTGCGCCCTGAACGGAGGTTCATGCACTCGACTGACTGTACTACAGGTATATTATGTACGTGATAAACTGTACATACACATTTCATGAGTGTGGCTTCAATTTCCGTTGTTCAAGCTATACCTATAAATGTTTGGCAATTGGCGATCATTGTACCCGGTCTTACTATATACTATATAGTGGTAAAGATCCTGAAGAAATGAATATGATCAAGGGGCAGTCGACTGAAAATTATATAATATCTTGACTTCCTTGCTCGTGCAATGTATATCAATGAGTGAACTCCTGCTACTACTTTTGAAATATGTGACAATATCTGCATCAGGATTGCAACGTTTGTGTAGAGTATATTTTAGTTCTGGTTTCAAACACAATGGCTGATTCGGAGCTCACCAAACCCGAAACGCCTTCGGCAAAACCAACTCTCCTTCACTGTGGAATTTGTTCTGCTGTCGTGGACAAGCCTAAACTACTACCTTGTCTTCATCCCTTTTGCCTGAAATGTCTGTTAAATTGGTCAGAAACTGCTGCTGAGAAAAATCCTATATATGCGAAAGCCATTTCGTGTCCAAATTGTCATGAAGACTATCCGTTACCAGGAGGTGGGGTGAAAGAACTGCAGACCAACGTGTTTGTTGATAACTTGAAGGAGCGGGAATCGATTCAGAAAAACTTAAATGAGAATGGAAATATGTTATGTACATCATGTGAGGATGACAATCAAGCTGCTGGTCATTGTGCCGATTGTAGTGACCTTTTGTGCGAAACGTGTCTTCAAAGTCACAGACGGTTGCGTAAGTTTAAAACGCATAGCATTTCGTTGCTCGGGGAACTATCTGCGGACTCATTTACCTTTCCAAAACACGACATGTGTCAAAGACATGCTGGTGAGATATTGAAATTCTACTGTGAAACGTGCGAGGAACCGATATGTCGAGACTGTGTTGTTATCGAGCATCCAGGTCCTGATCACAAATATATAGATATAGACACAGCTCTACGAAAGAGAAAGACCCATCTTGAAACATTTCATCAGCAATTTGAAGATATTCCTGAAGCTATAGAGGCAGCTATATCAGAAGATGAGAAACTTATAGTTGCCTTGGACATCAATGTCAAACAAGTCATTGATCAGTTCAAGAAAACTGTACAATTGGTTGAGAGTAACTTTTTGCAGAGAACTCGAGAGTTTCAAGCTTCAAGAAGACAAACGATTGAGAGTCATAAAGAGACTTTACAAAATCAAAAATCGCGCGTTTGTGCCACCTTGGAAATGAGCAGCGAGTTGAGGCAGAAGGAAATGGCTACAATTAATAACTTGATGCCGAAAGCACTCCGGCCATCTATATGCGATGTTGACTTCATACCCAACAAAGATCTCACCAAACGTCTTGGTATCCTTAGCGGTTACAAACACTGGAAGTTAGTTAAAGTCATTCATTCGGACTCTTGGGGACTCAAGATCCCTAAAGGTATAATTTATCACACGCGTGGTGACCTACTTGTATCTGTACATGACAACAATGGCAACAACAGGAGGGGTGACATAGTGATCATTGGTAATGACGATATTGCAAAGAAAAGGTTTACGACTCAAATTGCGGAGGAGAGTCCTGCTACTTCCCCACGAGACTACATGAACTTCTCTGAATCAAAATCTGACGCGAATCCTTGGGGTGTGGCAGTCGGTCAAGACGGATTGATCTATGTTACTGATGAATCAAGATTCATCAAAGTTTACGACATAAATGCAAGTTTACAGAGAAAATTAGACATTCTCTGCGATAGCTTCGGTGACGGGTTACGTGGGCTAGCGAGCAATTCAAAAGGTGTGATCTTTGTTGGGCATACTTCAGGATATATCGATATTCTGTTTGAGAATGGAGGAAAATTGCTAAGTTTCAATACCGGTAAAAACTGCTCTCCTGATTATATAGCCGTAACTCCTGAGGGTCATTTGATCTATAGTGGCGTCAATGGCACTGGAGCTGGTCCTGAAGTATCGCGTGTTTTTTTACATGAAAACAAACCGACTGAAGGGAATTCATTTGTTGGCAAAGAATATGCATTCCATCCCCCATCATCGATAGATGTGACCGAGTTCCAACCAACTGGAGTCTGTGTTCATGAAGGCCATCAGGCGATATTTGTTGCCAATACAGGAAAGGTACCTGGTGTCTTTTGTTACTCGCTTAAAGGGAATTACCTTGGAATTGTCACTAACGAAGTGACGTCACCACAGGGAATAGCTCTTAGAGAAGATGAACAAGAACTAGCTGTCTGCGACGGAAGCGAAATCAAACTATTTCAACCGGACTTCAAATAATAAACTTGCGTGTGTGTTTTTGTGTATGCTTCACAAACAGTTACATGCTTTTCTAAACACAATCTTGCCATCATTTTGTAAACGTGTTTAAATACTAAACATGTTTAGAATATTGATTAATGGTAATGTTTGCCATTGAACATCGATGATTAGGATTTAACACGTAATGTTTAGGCTCTAAACATGTTTACAAAGTGATGGCTAGTATGTGTTTAATAATGCTAAACCAATTTTTGGAATACACCATTCATAATACTCGGCTTCTTGTGAGATGTTGATGACATTAAGATCATAAACTATTTAGATTCCAGAAAGTTACAGCACTATTTTGCATCAAACCAAAATTTAATACATGGCTATACATGTATGCATTCTGTTTTGCCAAAAGAAAACTAGATCCGCTATAATCTAGACAAAATGGGTATAAAAGGTGTGTAAGCGTGGCCGTTTGCCACCACTCTAACGATGCCGTTAGTAATTTTAAAAGAGTTCTGAATGCGGTAGGCCACTGGTATTAATAAAAGTTCTGACAAACAGGAACTTGGTTTGGTAGTGATATTTATTTCTTCTTTCTCCATAACATCAAAATAAATAAACGATAACTGAGTGAATACGGAGCAACCAATAATGTGTGTTGGCCCGATAAGAGTTTGAGCAGGCGGATGTGAGTTCATAAGGGCAATGTCGGGGATTAGAGGTCACAATCGATGGGGAGAGATGAGGTCCGACCGAGTCTCCTACACAGGTTACGCTCCCTGTGGAGGGGCGGAACCAAACTGGCTGGCAGTTTGCGTCTAGACTCGATCCTTCAGTCCTCGAATACTCACGCACGGCCGCTCCACTGTGCTGAATAAGGCAACGTGAAGGATTGTGGGTAAAAAAAGGCGCCGCCATTAGAGGCCAGAAGGATTCAGGCTAGTTTGCGTCGGTCTGATACTCGTCTATCCTCGTCTTTGACCATGCGCAGATCTGGCTGGTCAGGAAGATATTTAATATCCCGAATTTATAATATGCCTACCAGTTCCATCGTATAACTGATTGGCTAGAGAATATTTGTTACCATTGTTACAAGCCGTACTTGACTCAAGGCCAAAATCACCTTTTACCCGAACTCACACGAATGCACAACACAAATACACTGTTTGATTATGCTAACAAAATCTAAGTCTTTAATTGAAAGCAAGTTTCGTTTGGTACAATATAATGACTACAAATGCACATATACATTAATCAAATATAATCACTCTTTATCTATTTTGTACTTAGCCAGCATTCTTCTTCTTGGTGATCATAAAGTTCTTGTAATGTTCTGGACGACTGATGTAATATATCCCTATTCACTTGTCCTGCGACAATCAGCGAAGTCCTTTGTACACTTGCATTGATAACTCCTTGCGTATAAAATCCTTACACGAAAATGGTGTTCTCCAAACACGTTTACAACTCCTTGCGCAATTATCCTATACTAAACTCCTTGCGCCGTCCTCCTATGCTAAACTCCTTGCGCCGTTCTCCTATGCTAAACTCCTTGCGCAGTTCTCCAAATCTCTTTACTCCTTGCGCTGCTTTCTCCAAACTTAGTGCTATTTCCACCTTTCACACAATATCTTCAGGAAGCAGGACTGCGATGCAGTTGTCCCCACTTATTTTGACAGTTGCGTTGAATCAAAATACCAGACTTCAGCAAGTCGACAGAAGAATATATTTCCTTTCTTGGAAGAAGTACGTTCTTGGACGTATTCTAGATCTTCTCCGACAACACTGGCAAATAGTAATTTGACTACCTAAAATATTTCTGGTTTGCAATTTCCTTTCTTTGAAGGAATTGGACTGTAAGCATATTAGCTAGCTAGCCCAGATCAACACTATCAACTGTGAATCATTGTTTACATTTTCTTATTATATACCAAGCTTGGGAAAAACCCCATTCTATTCTGGGCCATTTACTGCCTTCACATTATGCTCAATCTGGGGAATTCCAAAGTCTTAATTATAACATTAACCTTTCACATGACATTACTTCCTGAGGGTAAATCCCATTACATCACTTCCTGAGGGGAAATCCCATTACATCATTTTCAGGGGTTTCCAAATATTCCAAATTAGATATGATTCAGCTTGTTTTGCTCAATTTGAGAGGGAATTCCCAAAATGTCATCACTCATGTAACTTTGTAAACAAAGATAAATCATCAAATTAAATTACTCAGGGCACATCACACCCTCACCCTTAAAAGAAGAAAGTTTGAATGTAATGAAAACTTTCTTAATTGTTTTCTTCTTTTACATCAACTTCAACTTAATGTTAACATTGAGTGCTTAACTCAACATACACAGTGACTACTTGTCACACAAGTTCCTTTTAAAAGGAATTTTTGTTTGTCAGTTTTATGCAATTCTGGACAAGGCATCAGCCATTACATTGTCTTTTCCCTTAATATGTTTGATGTCCAGATTGTACTCTTGCAAGGTCAAACTCCACCTCACCAGTCTTTGGTTTTTGTTTTTCATTCTGTTGATGAAGGTGAGGGGATTGTGATCTGTGAAAACAAGCACAGGGTATACTGTGGTACCCAAATACACATCAAAATGTAGCAATGCTAATAGCAATGCTAGACACTCCTTCTCAATTGTGGAGTAATTTCTCTGGTGCTTGTTGAATTTCCTTGAAAAGTAACAAATGGGGTGATCTATTTGATCTTCACCCTCTTGCATCACAACACCTCCACAGCCTAGGTCACTGGCATCAACAGTCAACTTAAACTGCTTCTGAAAATCAGGTGCAGTAAGTACTGGTGAACTCATGAGTATAGATTTGACTTTGTGAAAAGCATTTTCACACTGTTCTGACCAAATGAATTTTGCATCTTTCTTCAACAAATCAGTCAAAGGACTTGCTATCTCTGAAAAGTTTGGACAGAACTTTCTATAATAGCCAACCATTCCTAGAAATCTCATGAGTGCCTTCTTGTTTACAGGTGTGGGGTATTGCTCAATTGCTTCAACTTTGGCGTTGATAGGTTTCACCTGACCTTGACCTACAACATATCCCAAGTATGTGACTGTGGCATGGCAAAACTCACTTTTTACCAGGTTGACTGTCAATTGTACTTCTGACAGCTTCTTAAACAATTGATGGAGTTGTTCCATGTGTTGTTCCCAAGTTTGACTGTAAACTATCAAATCATCTACATACGCTTCACATCCCTCTATGTCTGCCACAATTTGATTCACCATTCTCTGAAATGTCGCTGGCGCGTTTTTCAACCCGAATGGCATAACTTTGTATTGGTAAAGACCAAATGGTGTACAAAAAGCAGAAATCTCTTTGGCACGGTCTGTGAGTGGAACCTGCCAGTACCCTTTCAAAAGATCAAATTTGCTAACAAATTTTGCATTCCCAATTTTGTCTATGCAATCATCAATTCTTGGAATTGGGTACGAGTCTGTCTTTGAATGAACATTTGCAGCTCTCATGTCTGCGACCAATCGGTATGAACCATCAGGCTTGGGAACAAGAATACATGGTGAACTCCATTCACTACTACTTGGTTCTATGATATCATTGTGTAGCATATAATTAATCTCATTTTTGAGATGTTCCATTTTCAATGGATTGACTCTGTAAGGATGCTGCTTGATTGGTTTTGTATCACCAACATCTACATCATGAAATGCAGCATTTGTTCTGCTTGGCGTATCAGGAAATATATTGTCAAATTTGTGAATCAAATTTGCAATTTGACTTTGTTGATCTTGAGAAAGATGACCTAACTTTGAGTCCAAATTAGTGAGCACATCAGAATTGTTCAATTTTACATTATACTCTTTGTGCTCCAGCTCTTTATCCTGGTCAAATGTGACATCAGAATTGTCATCTTTACTCTTGTCTACATTGGCGATTTTGTCTACATCGGCATGTTTGTCTACATTAGCATGTTTTACTGTACACACAGGTTTTGGAATGCCACTGTCACTTCTTTCAACATACTCTTTGAGCATATTTATGTGGCATAACTGCCTGCTCTTGCGTCTACCAGGAGTCTTGATAATATAATCTACTTCACCCACTTTTGACTCTACCTCACATGGGCCATGGTATCTGGCTTGTAATGGGTGTCCTGGAATTGGAAACAGTACTAGAACTTTGTCACCTGGTTTGAACACTCTCTCTTTGGCATGTTGATCATACCATTGTTTCATTTTGGCCTGACCCTGTTTCAAGTTTTCTTTGGCGATATCAGTTGCTCTGTTAAGCCTATGCTTAAAATTGGAGACATAATCCAATAAATTGATATCTGATTTCTCATTGAGCCACTTTTCTTTCAACAACTTTAAGGGCCCGCGCACTGTGTGTCCAAACACTAACTCAAAAGGACTAAATCCTAAAGTTTCCTGAACAGCTTCCCTTGCAGCAAACAACAACAAGTGTACTCCCTCATCCCAGTCCCTCTGAAATTCCAAACAGTATGTCCTGATCATGTTTTTCAATGTTTGGTGGAACCTTTCTAGTGCACCTTGTGATTCTGGATGGTATGCACTTGAGGTATACTGTTCTATACCTAATTGATACATGACCTGCTGAAATACTCCAGAAGTAAAGTTTGATCCTTGGTCTGATTGTATGGACTTGGGGAGCCCCACAAATGTGAAGAACTTAGTTAAAGCTTTCACTATAGTCACTGCTTTAATATTTCTCAAGGGTATGGCTTCAGGAAAGCGTGTTGACGCGCACATAATTGTCAGGAGGTACTGATTACCTAACTTAGTCTTTGGTAGGGGGCCTACACAATCAATAATAACCCTACTAAATGGTTCATCAAAGGCTGGAATTGGCTTTAATGGAGCAGGAGGTATTTTCTGATTGGGCTTCCCTACTACTTGGCATATGTGACATGTTTTGCAATATTCAGAAACATCTTTTCTGAGAGTGGGCCACCAGAAATGTCTCAGAATTCTTTCATGAGTTTTCTTAACACCCAAATGCCCTGCCATGGGACTATCATGTGCTATGTTAATAACTTCAGTGTGGTAGACTTTTGGTACCACAATTTGGTGCACTACCTTCCACTCTTCATCGGCAGGTGCATCAGGCGGGCGCCACTTTCTCATTAGCACATCATCTTGTTTGTAAAAACAGACAGAATTTTGTTCTGCTTCTTCTAGGGTCAATGCCCTTTGATTGATCTCTTTGAGTTCTGGGTCATTTTGTTGCTCCAGAATTAGCTTGTCATGACTTAATGGGTCTCTCAATGTTTCCCCAATTGAATACATGAATACAAAAGCCACCTAAGTCCATGCGAAGTTATTTTGAGAGAAAAACCCGTGTATCCTTTTAATTCCTTCAGTTAGATTTACCTGGTCAATATGGTAAGTTTTACGTGCAAATGAGTGGATTAACCTGTATTAGGTATGACGATTAGCATTTCAGGGACTTCGTGGGGTTCATTTTAAATTTTGGACTTAGGTGTTTGTTTTAATCATATACAAAGACAACAATGTTAGAATGAGATTACCACTAGTAAGATAATACAAAATAAAGCACACAGGTATGTATAATGTTGATAAGCATTCTGCCATGTAATATAAACCACACACTTTCCTTTATTAAACCCATTTTTTGTTCAAAAGTCATTCTCTAGCAATGAATGTGTTACAAGTGAACTTTTATACATACTGGATTTCAATCAATGTGTTACAAGACTCAAATCATGGAATTGGGTGATTCTTTCATACATGCTATTTTTCACATGCCCAATAGACACAGAGAATGAATTTGAGTTGTTCTTTCATGCATATGACAGGCCTATGTATAACAACAATTTCCCATGCTTAACTCAATTTGGCCAAAGTATGGACTTAGGTGGTTTTTGTATTCATATATTCAATTTGTTCATGCTCAGAGGCTGTGTCATTTTGAGGGGTCTTTTTATCCCTGGAGAAGGAAGTTTATCTTCTTTCTCATTCAACTTTGACACAAATCGATAATATATTTCTGCTAGATATTGTATGCAACATATTATCGATTTTTCGTCATCAAACATTCGTTAGAACTTAAACATTACTGGAAATAGAATGGCAATAGATTAAATAACGTACATATTGTACATACAATATTGTACGTACAATACTCGGAGTCTGAAGCGCGCTTAAGAGAAAGATTTTCACCGTACCTGACTTTTATTTTCTCCATATTGATAAACAAATTTCTTTTGATAATAAAAATCGATCGGGATGACTCGGCAGTTTATCTGGATTTTCCAAACAAGAATATCCTACAAAAAAGTATGGATCCCCCATCAACATTCTGCACTGTTACAGGTGAATTTGAATGGTTTGGTCATTTATTGGCTTTTGTTGTTGTTGTTGTTTTTACTGTTATTTGAAATCACACGTAATATTTATAGTGAGATTTTTAGGGGGACGTTCACCCCATTGAAAACTTTAGGGGGAAAGTGTCCCCCATCCTCGGCTTTGATTGGAATGTCACATGTTTAATTGTAAAGAACATGTAATTGTCAAAATACAGTGGTAATAATTTGTAGGCTATAACATGAAACAATGTAAAATGTCAACATTAAGGTTATACACAATTTTGCCATTTTCAGAAGCAAAATGGGATGCACGTAGCCCCCTTTAAACGTATCTATTTCTGGAAATAAATATCGGAGAGAGAAAACGCAAACTACGTCTAAAAGCTGAAAGTGTAAGGGTCATTATTATGCTTGAATTTTCCACTTGGCTCAAAATAAAATGTACTTTTCAAACATTTCAAATTTTTTTCAATATCCGGAGCATCAAGATTTTTGGGAACACGGCCATAATTTCTCATTGGAAGTGGCGATTTTGTTGGGAACTTCGACGCACATTACAAACAAGTCAATAAAAGAATGTGCATATTCATTCTTGATATTGGTTGTCTCGATTTTTTATGTAAGCTTAAAATTTTGGCCGAATTTGAAGTAAAATGGCCTCCACTTGTATGTCGTTTTGTAACCAGTAATAATAATTCCGTGCACGATTTCATAGACAAAATTCTGACCTACATTATTTCTATAAACCCTCTTCTGCATGCAGGTGCTATTTAAATTTTTATTTCGATAGCAGAAAATTGAGATATTTGCTATTTTTCCGACTCGCTGCTGCCAAATTGTCTAGTTTCGCGATAAAAAGATACAGCGAAATCAATTTTTTTTCGAACCATTTCACCTCGTTTCGGCTTGTGCTTTGAAGTACAAACTTCAAAATTGATATAGTGATTCTATATTTCAAGCTGCGTCATACTGTGTTTTTCTTACCTCTGATTGTCGCTGCTCAAGGGCAAAATTCGAAATTTTTTGGACAGAAGTGACACTCTCATTTTTTTTTAAAACACGTTGTTTACGTACGACGGGCTCTATTTGCCCGATTCCTTTCGTCACAAAGTGGTGTTGCCGAGTTTGGATTTTAAAATATTTAGGTATTTTCTAGCTTAAAATCTAGCGCCAATGAACCTGGTGCATCGGAGGGGAAAATGGGGGGAGGTAGTTAGGGCGCGAAAAAAAAATGTGCACATTTTCATGCTTGCTGCGCTTGCAACAGGTAGATATTTAGAAATCCATTTAAGGTATGGGTATGGGTATGGAAATTGGGGATCCCAAAAAATTGGCATATGCCTATATGCAAAGGGAGTGGGGCATTTTTGGCAGGCCAAGGGGGAGGGGGCCACAAACTTGGCAGTCCAGGGGGGTGTGGACAAGCGATTTTTGGCTGGCCGAGACGGGAGGCAAGCGATTTTTAGCGAGTCGCTTGGAAATTTTGGCTTATAATTAGTAGGCTAATACCGGTCACTGATTGCACAGCCTTTCGAGAAAGCAATTTTTTGGCAAGCCGGGCCGGGGGAGGGAATACATTTTGGCAGGTCGAAAGGGAGGAAGAATGACTTTACCTAGCACACATTAAAGGAGCATTTCGTGATCCACAGCCTCATACAACCCCATAGGCCTACGTCCTTTCTCACAAGTTAAGATTTTTATACCAGTCATCCCGCTCTGGCCACATGTTTAGGCATTTTCACGCAGATCAATTCATTAAGCAATGGAAAATATTGCCAAATTTGAATTTCGTTTTAAAAGCCTACTCCCCATTAAAAAAAACCCACTAATTTTGGGGGATTAAAAAAGTTCTGTAAAATGAAACATGAGGCTGCCTCAATCCTAATTATTCATTTAATAGGCCAGGCCTTCATTTCTGAAAATAGCGGGAGCTCAGTTAGTCACTCTCCTATGTGTAGGCCTACTGAGGAGCTTGACAAGGAGCTCATTATATAATATCAATATTAAACCATAGGATTTTCAAGAAGTGAGCAGCTCAATAAATGCCATTGGTAAAATTATTAGGCCTACGATTTTTATATTTTATTTGACTGTGATCCGTTTTTCTATAGGCTATATACATGCCTACACTGTATATAGGCCTACCTTTAAAATGTCTAAAATTGGCGGAATTGAACAAGCTCTAAATTGCTCATACGTCCAGCATAACCAAGGGCAACTGGGGGGGGGGGGGGGGGAATGCCCCCTAGCTATGGCCATACCCGTAGTGGCGGAACCAGAATTTTTTTCGCGGGGCATGGGGCCCGGGGGAAGTGAATTTGAGACAGGGCAGGGGCATTTGGAAATCATTGTACTAATTGCCGCAAAAAGTGGAAAATTACATAATTGTGGGGATTTTGCCTAAAAACTTGATGGGAAAGAAAAAATATTGGGGGAAATACTGCCCCCCCTAGCGGCGCCACTGCATATCCATCCATGATACTAGAATGCATGATGCAGTCATGTCTACAGTAGAATTCATCTCGACTTTTGCAGGACTTAACCCCATTAAAAGCTATTAAACCAAGATAACACTCATTGAAACAGCTCAACTGATTAAATCGGATCTTCTCTGGTTGTGCACAAGTGACTGTTTTCATGTGCGATATCGCAATAAAGCTGGTATTCATAGCTTCAGTTGGGTAACCGATTACAAAGGAAACGAAAGGAAACAATGTTATGTGTGGCTTTGTTCACGAAATCAGACAATGTCGTGCTTTTTGTAAACCAGCATTCTTGAAAATGAGCAACATAATGATTTTTGACTTAACACGGTTTAGAAATAATTTCTTCATATTTTTGGTGTTATCTGTCGTTTACATGTCCTTCCTAAAACACAAAAGTACGACCCTCTCCAAACACCTAAATTAGCTAAAAATTTAGGACATGTTACAAAACTTTATTTTCTAGAACCTATTTAGAATAATTTAAATGTAGCTTTTACCGGTTTTTTGTGGCATCCTTCAGAAGTGAGCGGTCCGATACCAATATTTTCGGTCAAATCTCCATTCAAATAACACGGGGAGTTGGCTAGCTATGCCTTGCCCTCACTCATATTTTACAAAAGTACGACCATTTCTGAACATCTAACCTAGCTGTAATTTTAGATCATGTTAGAGAAATATATTTGCTAGAAGTTTTGGAGAATAAATAAAATATTGGCTGGTTATTTTTCACACAGTGATGTTAACTAGGCAAGTGTCCATTCTCCCAACATACATCATTTGTAGGGGTCACGCGTCAATGGTGAGAGCACTGTGTATTGTGTATAGGAAAACGGACAGTAACTGCAGTATGGACGGAAGTTCTGGCGCTGAAATTCAATTTCAATATCACGAGTTTTTATCAGGGATTTTACCAAGGGAAGGCGATAGGTGTAGGATTTTGCTGATATACCAGGCAACCCGAGAAAGGAACTGAGGTGTGGCTAAATAAGGGAGTGTTCATTATAAATATTTTCCATTATCATACTTTTGACGCCGAGAGCATAATTATTTGAAGCGTACATCGTGTCAGTCACATGGTCACATTATTTTCTGTTGAAAGAGAAACGCACATGTCTCTGATTAGCTCGGGGATTAGCTACTGCGCGCTGCGTGCTGGTCTGTTGTTGTCGAGTGGAAATGGGAAATTTATGAATGAACTTCCGCAACTTTGCAACATCATCACGCAGCGGCGTAGCTGGGATTTTTCCAGGAGGGGCAAGACTGTAGGCCCTATGGGGCGGGGCCCAAATCCACCAAATTTCCCACTGGGGGCGGGGGCCCAAATAGACAAGTTTTGCCAGGCTTATCATAATCGTAGGCCTATTGAGCTGTATTGCATATCGTTTGGATTCCCCATCTCTCTGCCCCTCCTCTCACCCTCTCCTCTCTTTTTCCTCCGTCCCCCCCCTTTCCCTCTTTTTTCCTTGCACTAGGGGCGGGGGCCCAAATAGGCAATTTTGCAATTGCCCCCCCCCGGCAGCTACGCTACTGTCATCACGGTAGACATACGCGGTAGGCCTACAAGCAGGGCTGTCAACTCTCACGCATTGGCCGTGAGTCTCACGCATTGGGTCACTTTCTCACGGTCTCACGCTAAGGTAGTATAATCTCACGCCTAGGTAATAAATCTCACCCCAAAACTGTGGCACATCCACGAACCCGAGGGAGAGACCTCCGCGGGTAAAAACACACCTCTAGCGGGACCAGATTTATAATTTAAAATAGGCCTACATTTTGGAAGCCAGTCATCACGACAAAACGGGCCATGGCAGTGTTAATGGTAGGCCTATTAACACTTTGATTTTAGGCTTAAATAACGAGTGTAGGCCTATGAAAATGCCCCGAAAATGTGCCAACCGAAACACCCGAACACGAAGATAAAATAAAAAACAAAACCAAAAACCCAGGAAATTTCCCGAAATAAGTTCCAAATTCTTTGTCCCCCACTAAAATATATTATGAACACTCCCTTATGAAGTCTGCCCTCTTCCGGCTATTCTGGTAGTAGGCGTTGACAATTACCTTCATATTTTTGAAGCGTGTTTGAACCCGATTTGTTCTCTATTCACATTTTTAACGTTGCAAGTAACATTTCAAGACCTCTATTTGTGACAGGTATTTAATTATCTTGCTAGAGATGTGCCTAAAGTTGAAATTCAATATTTCGGATCGCAAAGATCGAGAGATATAAAGTTGCTGACTATCAGTTTAACACCACACAGTGTCATCGACCCTATATCGTCATGGCAGGAATCACCATGGTAGGTTGAATCCACAGCCACGATTAGCCATTTGGTTCAAATCTTTAAAGCTCTTTAGAACTAATAATTAGTCGAGGGACATAACTAAGGCTACTCACAATAGCCGGTAATTGATCTTGGTTGTGCGTGAATAAGCTTGTATACCCCATTGAGGTCAATGGTCATCGACTTTTATACTGCCTACAGTGAGTGCAGCTGTACTACACGCTGTAGTCCACACAGGGTATTACAGGACCAACGCAATATAAAATGGTCAGATTTTGACTTCAAAGCGCACAGCCAATTTTCAAAGCGCATTCTAGCGACTATCATATCTGTTCAACACGTATTTTCGAGTGTATGAGACCACATCTGGTTTCTTGAGAAAAATTCATTTGCGGGAGATATTCATCAATTTCTAACCCAGTATTCGAAGATTTTCGTCTGATATCAAAATCGTGCATAGCAATTCACGTGTATCGATCCCGTGTATTCATTTTAGTGTCCCTGCTCCACCAAATAATTATTAGCCAGGCGGTGTCGGTGTGCACCATGGATCATATGGGCATCTTATATGAACGATTACGATAGCTAAGCAAAAATGGCTGGGATACAGGTTGTATAAATACTACATGAATATTCATGAACTATACAGATTCCATTCTTCTCAGGTGGTGTATGACGTGCAGTCCATAAATTCGGTAAATTTTCATCGTCAACCGTGTAATTGAATGGGATTATTTTGAAATTTTAAAACGCTTGAAATATCACAAACAAATAGGCCTATGTTGATAAATAATATAAATACAAGCTAAAACCGTTGGGGTTCGATAATGAACCCCACAAAACTAACCGAGTATATGGAAAATGCCATACGGCCGGGCGGTTTTACGAGTTGCCGGCTCGATCATGTCATCCGCCGCCTGATTCTTCTCTACTAATAAAGATGTCAATCACTCTCCTAGACGACAGTTGCTTGGCGCTTGTAAACAAATCGAATAATAGTGCTTGATAACAGCTAAAAAAATAGGCTAAAAACACATTTTCACACATTTTTTCCGGATTTTTTATTTCACATGATAAGTAGACATAATTTCTTACGTATAAGGTAATAATATATTTTTTCTGGAGGTAAAGCCCTTCAACACTTTGTTTAACCTTAAAAGAAGAACAAAGATATTGCAGCTTTTTAGTGATTGAAAGAGCAGTCCAGATGTAATTGACACTATCTCAGTGGTTCATATTTATTGAATCATTTATCAAAGTACATAAAGTACAGGCTAATCAAATACCCTTATCTGCTATGTACTTTTATTCCGGTTTTACTGGGACAATTGCGTGTGAAGCGTGCAAAAAAATCCAATTTCAGGCGATTTTGTATTTTTTGCTGCAGGATTAATGTTGCTGAAGTTTTTACACCCCCTTACGTGCTAAAAAACTTTTGACCCATCCCGTTCATACACCCAAAACTTTGTTGACCCTTTCTCCCAAAATTGTCTAACCACCTACATATTTTCAACCTCCAGGTATTTCTGAACACCACCTAATAATGCAATTTCCTGCTCGCTGTGCTCACATTAGCCCGGATAGCTAGACCAAGTTAGCAAAATCGGTCCCCAAATATTTTGCATGTGCAAAGCCGAGCAAGGTTTTTTCGGCAGGCCATTTTCATTATTACCTCCCCCGGCCCCGTGGACAAATTATTGCACAGCCCCTTAGCGGCATTGAAGTGAGCCCAATTATGCGACTAAGCTACAGCGTTGGCAATAACACAATGTTTGGAAAATCTCTACCTTTGACCTTGATATTTCCCATTTATTGCGTCAGACATGATTGTACATGTGCAGTTGGTGAACGGAGGTTCATGCACTCGGCTATACTGGATGCATATACGTGATATACTGTACATGCACATTTAATATACCTGGGTTCAAAGCCGGGGTTCAAAGCTAAGCTTAAATGTTTGACGATGGGCGATCTTTGCACCTGATCTTAGTATACGGAGAATAAATGCCATGTAAAATGAACATGATCACGGAGCAATGATCATCATGAAAACCCAGATCCCTGGAACTCATCGACGGAAAATTAAAATTCATATACTTTTTTTATCTGTTACTTCTTCGTGCAATGCATTCCAATGAGTGAACTACTGATATGTTACTTTTGAAAGGTGTGACAATAACGTTGTGTTGAGGGTATTACGATTGCAACGTTTCTGTACATTAGAATTCAGTTCCAGTTTCAAATACAACATGGCTGATTCGGAGCTCACCAATCCCGAACCGCCTTCGGCAAAACCAACTTTCCTTCGCTGTGGAATTTGTTCTGCTGTCGTGGACAAGCCTAAACTATTACCTTGTCTTCATACCTTTTGCCTAAAATGTCTGCTCAATTAGTCAGAGACTGCTGCTGAGAAAAATCCAATATACGCGAAAGCCATTTCGTGTCCAAATTGTCATGAAGACTACCCGTTACCAGAAGGTGGGGTGAAAGAACTGCAGACCAACGTGTTTGTTGATAACTTGAAGGAACGGGAATCGATGCAGAAAAACCTAAGGGAGAATGGAAATATGTTATGTACATCATGTGAGGATGACAATCAAGCTGCTGGTCATTGTGCCGATTGTGGTGACCTTTTGTGCGAAACCTGTCTTCAAAGTCACAAACGGTTGCGTAAGTTTAAATTGCATAGGATTTCCTTGCTAGGGGAACTATCTGCGGACTCATTTACCTTTCCAAAACACGACATGTGTCGAAAACATGCTGGCGAGGTATTAAAATTCTACTGTGAAACGTGCGAGGAACCGATATGTCGGGACTGTGTTGTTATTGAGCATCCTTGTCCCGATCACAAACATATAGATATAGACACAGCTCTACGAAAGAGAAAGACCCACCTTGAAACATTGCGTCAACAATTTCAAGATATTCCAGAAGCTATAGACGCAGCTATATCAGACGATGAGAAACTTATAGGTGTCTTGGACACCAATGTCAAACAAGTCCTTGATCAGTTCAAGAAATCTGTACAATTGGTTGAGAGTAACTTTTTGCAGAGAACTCGAGAGTTTCAAGCTTCAAGAAGACAAACGATTGAGAGTCATAAAGAGACATTACAAAATCAAAAATCGCGCGTTTGTGCCACCTTAGAAGTGAGCAATGAGTTGAGGCAGAAGGAAATTGATGACGATTTAGGAAGGATGTATGCACCGCTGTCTAAAGCAATGGCTACAATGAATGACTTCAGACCGAATGCACTCCGGCCATCTATATGCGATGTTGACTTCATACCCAACAAAGATATCATCAAATGTCTTGGTAACCTTAGCGGTTACAAACACTGGAAGTTAGTTAAGATCATTCAGTCGGACTCTTGGGGACTCAAGAATCCTAAAGGTGTAACATATCACACGTGTGGTGACCTTATTGTAGCTGTGCATAGTAACAGTGGTTACAACAGGGGTGGCGACATGGTGATCCTTACTAATGACGGTATTGCAAAGAAAAACTTTAAGACTCGAATTTCGGAGAGTCCTGTGACTTCCCCACTGGACTACATGAAATACTTTACAAGATCTCAAGCGAATCCTTGGGGTGTGGCAGTCGGTCAAGATGGATTCATCTATGTTACTGATGAATCAAGATTCATCAAAGTTTACGACGTAAACGCACGTTTACAGAGGCATATGGACATTCTCTGCGATCGCTTCGGTGACGGTTTACGTGGGCTAACGAGCAATTCTAAGGGTGTGCTGTTTGTTGGGCATACCTCAGGATATATCGATATTCTGTTTGAGAATGGAGGTAAATTACTTAGTTTCAGTACCGGTAAAAACTTCTCTCCTAATCATATAGCTGTAACTCCTAAGGGTCATTTGATCTATAGTTGCACTGGAGCTGATCCTGAAGTATCGCTTGTTTTTTTACACGAAAACAAACCGACTGAAGAGAATTCATTTGTTGGCAAAGAATATGCATTCCATCCACCATCATCAATAGATGTGACCGAGTTCCAACCAACTGGAGTCTGTGTTCATGAAGGCCATCAGGCGATATTTGTTGCCAATACAGGAAAGGTACCTTGTGTTTTTGTTACTCGCTTAAAGGGAATTACCTTGGAATCGTCACTAATGAAGTGACGTCACCACAGGGAATAGCTCTTAGAGAAGATGAACAAGAACTAGCTGTCTGCGACGGAAGCGAAATCAAACTATTTCAACCACAGTTATAATAATAGACCTTGCCTGCTTACCTTTTTAGCTTTTTTGTATCATTTACGTACTCGGATTCATCATGTTCATATGAGATGTGGATATTAAGATCATGCACGCATACTCTACTCCAGAAAGGTACATCACATTTTTGCGCTAAACCAATACTATTTCAATGTGTTCGATTTTGCCCATTGAAACATAGCCTAATCCTAACCCTCTAGTTAGTGGGCATAATGGTTGAATTTCAACGGACACGATTTTGGAATTAACAATATAGAGAACGCTCAGTATCCATTGTATCAGGGTGTTTTTGCATGCTGGGACAATCAAGCCAAATGACTTGCTATACTTTGTTCAAAGACTTATTTACAGTCTATGCATTGCTATCGTTGGCAAGCTGTTTTTCTATTCGCTTTCATACTCAAATGAAGTCTTGTAATTTTGCCATATATTACAATTTGAGTTATATTGCAAGTACGGTGGGGCTTAAGGATTTATAGTTTGATATGCTTAATTTGGCATTACAGAACAATTTTAAAATCCCCCAAAATAGTGCTGTATTTTTCTGGAATCGGGATTGTGATCTAATAAATGTGCATATCGTGGACGCCAACCGCTATGTCCAGTTGGCAAAATTTATTGCACTCGGTGATGTTACCAATCCACTGACAATATCTAATTTGCATGGCGGAATGACCCATCTATTTATTCTCCTCGGTAGCCAGTTGCATTTCCTCGAAATCAAACTTGCCACAGAGGAGACTTTCCGCCATTGTGTTTGTTCGTTTGCATATGGAGAGCCATTCTTGGAGTTCATAAGACTTCGTAAGGTTTATGTTACTCAGTGAGTTATACTCACAAACCAACCAAATTCGTCATGTGTTTGCGTCGTAAAGAAACAACGGGAATCTAGTGCCCTTTCAAGTATATGCTCTATGATGTTACCTCCCCAACGTAACACGATGCAAGCCATGTTTACTATCGGAAACACCGGTAGCTGTAAAAGACAGAAAACAGAAATTACAGAAAAGACAGAAAAGTTTGGAGTTACGAATTAGAGGGTAGTTATTGATAGTAATGAATGCAAATGAGTGAGAATGAGTCGAAATGAATCAGTTTGACCATACACTCTATGTGGTCCTATTAATGTAACACTGTCACAAAAGTCTGGACTGTGCCTCAAAGCATGTTTTAAATGGTCTATGCTCTAAGCCAGAAAGCCTTGACCAGCTGCAGGACCTGCTGATACACAGCAGTTCGTTTTGCATACCTGCATATTTTTAGAGTTTCTTAGTCATATTAGTGGCGCAGTGAGCTACTTTATTTGAAGTGCATGTGATGTTGGCGAGAACTGTGGTGGTGGAGTACATCATATAAAATCTATGAGTACATGGAGAGGGGTGGATGCTGATCACCATTTCCCACAAATCATCACAGTTAGATTTTATTAGCTTTTTATTTATATGACACAACAAATTGTGATAAAGCAGGAGACACAATTGAATACTCTATATCCATTCCAAAAATAAGCAAAGTTCACAAGTTACCCACAATTAGATGAAAACAATTTAATAAAAAGTCTAGGCCGGCTGAAAAGCTGCCCTTTTCCCCTGACGCCCCCCCCCCACCCCGTTGGCCATGCCACTGTTGATGAAAGTAATCCGTGCACGGACATGGCAGGTATAAAGGAGGCATTCATGAAGCTGAAAATAAGGGTGGCATTGTTAAGGTGCCTGTAGCTCAAAAATTTGTTTAATTACAGAAACTAAATTTTGTCACATTCACCAAGTTTGATGGCAATCCAACAATCTATACTCGGATGACCTTGACCATTATCGGCACCAGATGGTGGTCGCATCCACCAAGTTTGATGGCAATCCAGCAAAATATCAATTAATGGGAACATGCACCTTTAAACATTAACTCCCAACATTTTAACTCCCACAGCTTCCTGACAACTCTCTAATTCATAACTCCAAACTTTTCTGTCTTTTCTGTCATTTCTGTCATTTCTGTTTTCTGTCTTTTACAGCTACCGTCGGAAACACTGAAGTTTTGGTTCTCAAACAGTTTAGTTTTCTATAACAAAACTGTGATCAAAACTGTGTGGACACAAATTGTGTAAAATTTGCATTGTACTCCCATGTTAGATATACATGTTGTTAGCCAGCATTTCAATTGCTCTACATGTTTGCTATAGTATTTGCAACAACATCAAATCTCTGGCGAGCACAAGGCAATTTTCGAAAACAAAGTGGTCTAGATCAATCCACGTAGTTTACAATGGTAAATCTGGTATTCTGTACAGCCGTAATCAAATAAGTTTTTTAACTGGATGGTATAGATGTGATGATGTATTTTAAGCTGTTTAAAACTCTCGCCAGATCAAGTATAAAGAAATAAGGCAATTAATTGACCAATGTATTGGTACTACACTGTTATAGCTGCACTTTTTAAAAATGTTTAGTCATCAAATGTTTAGTCACCATTTATACGTAACCTTTCAGAACCCGACATTGAAACCTTTCTGGCAACCATTGTGCACCTTTTGAAAATATCACAAAATGAAAACGTTACCATGTTTAGGGAGCAGCGTGGCACACTGGATAAGGTCTTTGCCTTTGGTGCGAGAGAGAGAGGTAACGGGTTCAAATCTCCGCAGGAGCAAAAAAATTAAAGTAAATCTAAACCTGCTTATGTTTTGATGATTGATACAATCGTCATGATCGTGTATAGCATATTGTTGCGTTTCATATTGATAATTGAATAAACCGTGCACTTGGGGAAGTCGACAAGGTCGTCGTGGGCTTTAAAAAAACTTTTTAAAATGCACCAAAATTACACTGGTATCAATCTTTGTCAATTTAGAGCTTTTAGTGGCAAATGCGAATTGGAGCCGCAGATGTTGCATTTGATAGTGTCAATCAAATTGTCATAATATGTGTGATGTACCCGGGTTATCGCCGATATCACTCGATAACCCCGGATGATTGTTGATAAACTTTTCCCCGTTATCATCACTTCCAGTATTTTGATCGTTTATGTCAAAGCTGATATCAAGCAAAAAGCATTTTATCGTTTGAAAATTAAAGTTCATGTTATCTTAATGTAAGTACCATCTCGTCGGAAGCCCTCAGCCACCAAGTTCATTTGGAATGTATAAAAATTCTTGACCAGGACCAATGGATACTTTTAATAGTCAAGGAGCACAGTGTATTTTACCCATACGAAAAATCATTCCGTACGGACCGTACCGTGCATGCACAGATCACAGACAGTGACGCAATCAACCAATCAGCAGTTGGAAAATCGTTAACCCAATGACGTCATCGCTGCATTTTCATTGATAAAATTCAGAATCGTTCAAAAACACGAGTTTTTAATTGCAAATATTTAATTTTTGTAATTATGAATGTCACTGTCTATCTCAAATTAACATTGTGTATTATCGTACCGTTGAATGCGCTGAAGCTTGTGAGGCGGATCCGTTGCAAATTTGGCGGATCTTTTTTTTTTTTGTGACATTAAAAATCCATCTTTCGCATGGCCGCTGTGTGGGGGTGTGTGGGGGGTGTGTGTGGGGGGTGTGTGTGTGGGAACGGGGTTCAGCTATGCACGCGCTGCATGCATAAACACTAGTACTGCTGACTGTGTGTACCAATCGTAGCAGGGTGTAAAATATACAACAAAGTCAATGTTTAATCTCAAATACGTTATTGGGTAAATGTAAGCATTTGAATAATTTAACAATCATTTGAATCTGAAAAATAAATGAACATGAAAGTTAATGAGTGATTTTCCAAATATTTGACTGTTGGATAAATATGGGTGCTGCAGCTTTGGAGCTAAGGCAATATGGCGCATTAATTTGAAGTTGGTAATGGGTAAATTACACTGTGAGGAGCTAAATCTCGTGCGTATTGAGTTCAACACCATGTCAACCAATGTTTAATACCATGAGGTGTTAGGATTCACCCTCTAGATCACTGCTAAGGGGAAGGAGGTACTGGACTACTAAATTTTAGGGTATGTTTTTCGCTAGAGGTGACGAAAGATCACACAGGGATTAAAGTTTGAAAATGCTTCAATCTTGTTTAAATATATTTCAAATTACTCATCGGATGACTAGGATTTTTTAAAAATGTATAGTTTGTGCTATCTACGAAATAACGCACGCAAAACGCTGGATTTTATGCTGGGCGTTAATTAATAGGCTATGAGATAATCACGACCATAATGGCCTTCCTAACATTTCCATTTATCTTCGTTATTTTTTATTTGTTGATATGTTGAATAAACTGAATGATTATATCATTGGTTTCGTTACTGTTTGATTTATTCATGTATTAAACTTATTAAACTGTACCAAAATATGTTGAAATGCACAGATAACAATAACATTGTATATAAGTCGTGTTACTCTCTCAGGTAAATGGTCTTTGTAAATTTAAAACTATTTGAATTCACACCCGCTAGTATGAAACTATTTACGCCTGTCTACCAAAAAACAGACATCAAAAGAATTAATGTTCACCCCTGCACAGTGGCATCGCCCCGATATCTTCATGGCAGAAATCGTCATGGTAGATTGAATCCACCGCCGGCGCCACACATGGCCATTATACATATCGACCTGTTAAATATAATAGGCCGAAGGACATCTGACTAAGGCTACTGACAATAGCCCCGATTAGCTCGGTGACTCACCTCGCGCTGTGTGTCAGTCAAGCATGGTACCGTATGCCATAGGTCATATTCTTTTAGACAACCTTCACGATTGGCCTATACACTGCGCTATATAATTCGGCACATATAAATCAGAATTATTGCGGAATTATTGTCAGTTTTTGACTCAGACGCAAGCTACTGTCTCAAAGCACAAGCTAACGACTATCATATCTGTTCAAAATATATATTCATGTGCAAGGAACCACATCTGGTTTCTTTATACGAAATCATTTACGGGAGATATTCATCATTTTCTAACCCGGTACCCGAAGATTTTCGTCTGATATCAAAATCGTGCATAGCAATTCACGTGTATCGATCCCGTGTATTCATTTTAGTGTCTCTGCTGCACCAAATAATTATTAGCCAGACGATGTCGGTGTGCCCTGTATATCTTAAACGTGATTATGTCAAAATTATTACCAGCAGCCAATACCTGTACCCTTTACTTCCTATTTTCTTATTTCAATTTATAGAAATTTCAAATTTTTTTATATGCGCAAAAACCCAAGGTAGGAACAAAATCAAACATTGCATTTTAATGTTCTAATCAATGGAAAATACTGCGCTAGTTCGCGCTTGTTCGAGAACGCTTATGTACAAATCAATCATGTCAATAGGGCATCGAATAGAGCAACCAGAAGCTTTTGAAGTTGCATTTTCCTTTGGATTTTGGACCACAGTGTCTTTATTTCTTGACTGATTTCAACGAATGAGGTCTTACATTCGAGTTTAACGATACAGCTATTGGCTACTGGTTCTAATTATGATAAATATGTCTTAGGGACCGCTCATTATTTACAGGGGAGGGGGCCGGGAAAAATGTAGGGGGGCTATGTGATTTTCACTTTAACAAACAGGGGGGGTTATGTGATTTTATTTTTCCTGATAGGGGGGGTCGGGTGAAATTTAATATTAAATTATTCACTATGATTATGAATATTTACCTCATATTTGGCTATTTTAGCCACAAAAATGTCAATTTTTGCACGCTTCGCGCGAATTTATTCCTACACCATATTTTGAGTTTAGCTTCAATATGGCAACATTTTTGTGCGCTTCGCACGCATTTGTGTCATAAACTTATTCTCTCACCAAAAGGTGCTGGATTCACATAATACTTCAAGAAATTTTTCCAACCACCTCATGTCAAAAAGAAATCTACGCCACTGTTCATTAGCACATTAGCCATATGGCAGGGTGGCAAGTCAGTCCCCTCCCCTGATCAGTCGACAGATGTATTGTGACAAAACTTATGATTTGCATCTTCCTTTTGGTCTATTTAAGACCCCAAATTAATCCAATTTTTGTAGTATCAAAATGCCAAATTGTTGCGCGCAAAAACCATTCTGTGAGTAGATCTGCGAGACGTGCCTTTGTAAATTCTGGTGTTTTTTCATCTTGAACTTGAACACGAATGTCAAAAATGAGAGTTATAATTCCATCCATTCTATAATGTAAATCATAAATATGAGTGCTAGGGCAGCTCCTCTGATAGCTTCTGATGCTTGGAAAAAGCATAAAACGTATACTGGATCAAAATACTGGGACTAATTAACCAAAAGTTGTGAAAGCCCTATGCATCATCCTTTGGAATGATTTTTGGGCACATATTGTCCTTAATTTGTTCATTTTAGCTTTTTTTCGCACGCTTCGAGCGCATTTGTCCCGGTAATGTTCTTTTATAGTAGCAGATCAGTGGGACGATTTGGAAATTTTGCCCCCTGGCTCGGTGACACCGATACATATCTCTCTTTGAATTTTAGCATTGAAATAGTATATTTTCTGGGGACAGCTTGGACAAAAACTTGGCAATTGTGGGGAGAGGGGTGTCTTCTATACGAAGAGCCAGAGGTGGCAATCATGTTGCCATGCCCCGGGGCCATCAAAAGGTGAATCCGGCCATGGTATACCAGCAAAATGTATTTCTTGATGTGAGGGGGGTACGTATTTTTCTTGGTAGCAATAGGGGGGTATGTAATTTTAGATGCTGCTAATAGGGGGGGTTGTGTAACTTTATGAACTCGATTTTGAAATCCTCCCGCCCCCCTCCCCTATAAATAATGACAGGGCTAAAAACGAAATTGGTGTCAAATTACTTGTCATGTAAAAACAAGTCAAAAAAGGAATAGTTGTAACTATGTAGGATGTTTCGTTACCTAGAAAACATCACAACATAGATTGTGGTCAATAGGTTGTAATGGGGATTGACCTTTACTGGCCAATTTTGTCAATAACGAAGTGCAAACAATTCCTTCTTTGACATATTTTTACATGACTAGCAATTTGAGACCATTTGCGTTGAAACCGGAGCATTTTTAATTTTGCTTGTAACTCAAGAACGGTATGTCGCAATAATTTGACTCTGTGTTGACCTTTAACCCTAAAGCTCCCGGACATTTTGGGGGTATTTTACTGATTTTATACCTGCTGATTCCATTCATTTATTAGAGGATTATGTTTTTGTATAAGGATACCAAGTACTATATCAATGGAAAGTATAGAGAACATAAAGTAAAATGAAAAAAAAGAAAATTAGTATTTCGTTCTCGATATGCAAATTAGGCTCATGAATATTTAATGAGTTTACATTAAAATATAAAAGAAAATAAGAATGTATAACAATTAAGGTATTAAAAAGCTAAATATAAGGTATAATTTAGGTTATTTTATTAGAATTTATTATCCTAGATTACTTATTAGTAATTTGATGCCGTGAAAATAATTTCAAAACATTTCGTTAGGCAGAATTTAATTAATTTTCAAATTTCAATTTTTTTAGGGGGGGGGTGCACATAAAAATCTCAAAATCTGCCAAAACAATGCCAAAACTATCAAAGGTGGTGTTCCTTTTCACATATCTATGCTCTTTTGTTATGTACTGATTATATCATGCAAACAAATATAAGATTGTGACATTTTATTAGGTAAAATTAATTAATTAGTCCAATAATGGGCAAAAATAGGTAACAATTTGCCCATTTTATTAGTTTTGGGCATTTATTGACCACAAATGACCTTATATTTGTTTAAATAATGTAACACTCAAGGTATTATGATGCATCAAAACATATTTAGACCAATATTTAAAAGAAATACAGCTATTTATGCACTGGAGAACCTCCTATACCAACTACTTCCGGTCTGAGGTCAACCAAGGTCACGGCTGTTTACATTCAATAAATGCCCTTCTAGACCCAGAAAAAGTTGGTAAAAAGGGCATAATAGTGATTGTTATTGATAATTTAATTCTTATGAATGCTTACTATCACAAAAAAACATACATCTATACTGGAAAAGTTAAAAATAACACAGTGTTGCCCATTTTGTATGAAAATCCAATATTTCTATCACAGGATATCAACTTCGACTCATCTCCCTGGCCCTACAGAGGCAAAGTCCTTCTTCTGAATACTTATTTGTTGTCTAAAGAGTACACTGGTATTTATATTTTAATCTAGAAGTCATTCTAAACCAATCTGATGACCTTAAAACTAGTAAAGTCAAGTCACTAGGTCCCTGGCTATCCTATATAAAGATATGGAGTTTGAGCCAACAGGTATTCCCCAGTGACCAGGTTAGTAGACCTCTCCATACACCCAAATTGACTCAGTTACATTTTATGGTTATAGCAGACTTATATCTAATATGATATTTAGTTTGGAGGGCTGGAAATTACTATTAAGAGTTCAAAACAGGGTCAGAAAGTCTCATAACTGCTCCATCGATCACCGGTGATTGATTTGAGCTATCCGGGAGCTTTATGGCCGAATTACCGGGATTTATTTTTTGTTAACATCTTGAATGTGTTATAGGACCATAAAAGGAAGTTAAAATAAGATGGTTTACTCGAGTCCTGAGGGATGCACATTAAACCCTGGTATGTACTGGACTATATCGTTATCTAATCTACTTTAATTTCAGAGGCATTACAACGTGTAACTTTGTGAGCGTAGGTTCCGAATTATGCACCGACTACATGATGTTTGAATATTATTGTTCTAAATATGTTCACAAGCTGTGTAATAGTGTAATAGTGATTCATAACATGCAACATGCACAAATGAGTTCTCGTTGCAAATTAATGTTTTTTCGAAAAGGTGAGCGAAGCACAATAATGCTCACACTATATGTAGTATGCTTCATATTCGCATTTCTGTGCGAATAGAGAATGTACGCTATATGTCTATATACTTACTTACTAGGTTTTGTAATACCCGACACGTTCGAATTGACTATATAAGATTTAGTTTTTTGCGTAACATTTTAAATTCTTTATAAGACTTGATACCATGTGTTGATCAATATTATGATCAATTCCCTTATTGAAAATAGCCATTTCTTGCGAATCGTTACTGTCTTTTTCCAATGAAAATGAGGAGCGGTTACCAACTTGCTTTGTTGCCGTCATCATCATAAGATATGCATGGCGTCCCCCCGATGAATTCTGCAACAAAAATAAATCCAAGGAAACAAAATTACGGATATCAGTGTTTGCTACCTACTCACAAAAAAAATAACATTAGTACATTTCACTTAGCCTTTTCGAAGTATGGCGTAGGCATACAAAATAAAAGGGCAGCATTCAATCTGGGTAAAACCCGGTAAATTCTAAAAACTGCCCCCACTTCGTGCAGCGCCATCCTATTGTGTCCGCCATACCTCTAAGGGACGTGATTTCTCGAAGCACGGTTAGTGGTCATTCTTCCTCAGGGTCTGTGCAATAATTATGAGCCCTGGGGAGGGTAAATTTGCGGGGGTGGGGGGAGACATTTTTGGCGAGACGAAAGGGGAGAGGCAAGCAATTTTTGGCCAGCCGAGAGGGGGGAAGTGATTTTTGGCACACATTGATGGGGTGCCTTTTAAATAAAACACTCTAAAAAGGCTTAGGGAAACAGTACGGAAATGCCAATTTTCCTGCTCGCTGCGCTCGCAACATATATCTAGACCATTTATGGTTTGCAAATTGGGATCCCAAAAATTTGGCATGTGTCAGAGGGGGAGCAAAGATTTTTGGCGGACCGAGAGGGGGGAAAGCGATTTTTTGCCGGGCCTTTCGGAAATTTTACCTCATAATTATTTCGCAGCCTCTCAGTCACCAGGCTTAAGCCCAATTAGTCATACATACGAGTGCTTACAATTTCACATCATACATCACCTAGAAAGATATATCAATAAAATGAATCCACATTGGTAAGGCTAGCTTATTGGCTTTGGAAACCTGACCACTAGCCAAGCCTCGAGAAATCGGACCTAAAAGATTAATTAGAGGGCTGTGGGCTATGCATTCAAATAAGGTGAACATTATAATTTGCTATATTTCAAAACTGTGGCATGGCAATACTGAGATCCTATAATGAAGGGGTATGTATTTGTTTTTAAGATTAGATTGGGATCATCATCAGGATACATGCTTTACATCATTGCATGCTAAGTTATCTTTGAACCACAAGTCAATTAAAACAGGCAACAAGTGGGCAGTGTTGTGTTTTATTATATTAAAGAAAGCAAACCAAGAATCCTTGTCATCCGATGAGTAATTTGAAATATATTTCAACAAGATCGAAGCATTTTCAATAATAAATAATAAATTGTTTGGTCCAAAAATTTTGATATCTTCTATTCTTCCCTGGCAATGGATTTCAGAGAAGAACGGCAGTCCCTTGCTCAGATTGACGCGAGCGCTCTGTTAATGAGCGACCTACGCGGAGCTTTGTGTTCCTTTCAAGAGCATCGATCTGCGCTGGCCAACGTTTTGACGCGTAATCGGCCAATCAGATTACCGTGTCTGTTGCACGTTGTTATGATTATCAGCCGATTAAATCAGCCAATCAGAACCCTACTTCCGTGTTTACACGCTCTCAAAATGTAAACAACTGCCGTTCTTCTTCGGCAGAAACTGTAAGAGATACCTTTTCAATCAACACCATATCCTCAGTGATAGACCCATGTACAATGTTGCGCTTCTTTAGGAACTCGAGTGCTTTCATCAGATCTTTTTCAATATTGTCGATATCTGCCATATCAAATGGACACTCAGTTTGCTTCGTGTAACTAGACAACAAGTGTGATCTGTATTTGACGCTATCAAGTGCTGGCACAACGTGACTCATGGTCATCTCGTGAACTACTAACTTGATCAGAGTGGAACCTGTTGAAAGTAAGAAAAGGATCTTCAAAATTATTGTTTTGTTCACGTTACGCTCTTCTTCTTCATCCTTCTCCTCTTCTATCTTCTCTTCCTCCTCCTCTTCTACCTTCTCTTCATCCTCCTGCTTCTTCTCCGTCGTCGTCGTTGTCTTCTTCCTATTTTTCCTCCTTCTTCTTCCTCCTTTCCTTCTTCTTCCTCCCATGCTGCTCCTTCACCTCCCATAGTCTCAGGTGTCGATCTTCTGCTGATGTTATATATATAACCAGAGAAGATGTAAGGAAGCTTCCTTACAACTTCTCTGACAGGGCTGTCAACTTTTTGGAATTGCTTGTCGTGAGACAGAGGCGTACCGGGATTTTCCGACTCCAATGTTCATTTTGTACCATGATTATTTGAGCCACGGCGCTCGGGAATGTGAAAAGCGGGGGAGGGGGTAATTATTCATGACGATGCGTGAGATTTTACTTATTTTCCAGCTTTTTGCGTGAGATTTACTACCTAGAAGTGAGATTATACTACCTTGGCGTGAGACCGTGAGAAAGTGACCCAATGCGTGAGACTCACGGCATGCGTGAGAGTTGACAGCCCTGTTATCTGATATAAAATTACAAGTTGCTAGTGGTCGATCATGTCATCTAAAATAATTTTACTGTTAAACACGTGTACAATTTGACGTTTTCAACTAAAACCATTCTAAAAAGAAACATACACTCACTGGAGGTATTGTTAGGTAATGATATCGAGTTGTTGGAGACAGCAGATCCCGTGTTAGTCTTTATTGTGCCGGTCAATGTTCGTTTAACCTGTCGCTTTGACAATTCCCTGGTCAATATTGTAAACAGGTATGGATTCAGGGATGAATTAATGGGTAACACAAACACTGCTATCCAGACATAGACAATGGGTGCTACTTCAGCTATACCTAATTGTGACACAAAACCCAGGATGATGATAGGCATCCAGCATATGAAATCCGTAACAACGAGGAAAGCCATTCGAACTGCGAATTCTATGTTTTCTGCTTGATGTTTACCAGCTCTTTTAATTCGGTTTGCTGATAATTTGACAGCTATATAGATAGACGAGTAACAAATGAAGATGATGACAAAAGAAAGAAGGTTCACCCCGAGAAATAAGGCAATAGAGTAGTGCCATCCTGGTGGTTTATCAGTAGTCAAAGGCAAAGCCAGACATACACTAGAGCGTCCATAAAACTCATCACCGAAATAGCTTCTACTTAAAATAGGAATAACACTCAGCAATGTGGCAACACCCCACACACATCCAACAGCAATTCTGCTAGATTTAACCGAGAGATTCAACTGACTGAAAGGGGTAACGATGCATAGGAACCGGTCAACACTTATAACAGCCATAAAGAACACAGAGGCTTCACTTGAGAGAACGGACATGAACCCAGCAAATTTGCAAATAAAACTTGCTTGCCATTGCTCTGCGTAGTATACGTATACATCGCGGTAGTACAAGTCCGCACTAGCTATGATCAACATATATACTCCCATAAACCCATCAGCAATTGCTAAGTTTAAAACCAGAATTGACTGGACACGATTTGCCGTTCGCGCCTGTCTTTGTTTTGATCTAGCCAGACGCCAGAATATGACGAATCCATTTCCAAGTAGAGCACTGATTCCGAGGAACCACATGAACACACGAAGAGCCTGGATCCGCATCAGGTCTTCACACGACGAAAACTGATCTGGTTCAGGTTGACATTCGGTAAGGCTTGCAAGACCACGAAAAAGACAACAATAAAGGTATTTGTCGGAATATCTGCGGAAAACGAAGTTTTAAAAAGCTGATAATTTAAATAACTAAATACGTTATTAATATTACTTGTTTATGCAGCAACTTGCCCGCTGGTGAACATGGCCCAGAAACAATTGAGGAAAACGTTTTACGTAATTGGCTGTGAACATGGGAAACGGGGACTATTGCACTTACAAAACATCAAGCGATTGTAACCCTTCAAAGATTTCTTCAGAAGGCTCAAGAATAATAGATCCCACGATGTCCCTGTAAATAAGAGCAATATGGTTGGGGATATTTTTACTTTAATTAGCAATGATTAAAAGTCGTTTTAAATATAATTTCATGTTTTAAACATAAATATTTCAAACCAGCTTAACTGATCAAAGTGAACAGTAGTAAGAAGATTACTTACAAAAACTGCAAATGTTGTAAAGGGTGAAAAACACCAACATCAATTTTGGAGATCGGATTCCCAGAGAGGTCCCTGGATATATGCCAAAAAAGTAGGTTTTAATGATAAAGCTAACGGACGTGGACACAAAGAACATCAATGATCAATAAAAGATGCAAGGGGGTACTTGAATATGTACGCAGAGGGGACAACAAACAACAAATGCAGGCACAGAGGTATAGTTAAAGTTCGATAGCCAAACTGGCCAATTCCAGATCCCACAGGGGTACAATAAACTTAACAAACAACATGACCACCATTTCGAGCAGATACATTGTTCTTCTTCAGGGTCAAACAACAATATATTAAATCAAATAGTAACTTCAAGTAAAAACTAGTCGAAAGTTCAAACTGAACTTGGTAGCAAAGAAGACAACAAACTCAGAACAAAACAAGCTGTATCTTCTTCAATGAAAGCAAATATTCAGGGTTCACTGTAGTGAACAAGGTGCTCAGGAATTACGTATGCGTTCAGAATTTGCAACATTTTGCCTCTGTGGATGGTATCAAAAGCCTTCGGAAGTCAATGAAAGTGATGATCGCTGCCAGATATTACCAGATCGATATCCATTTTGGCTGTTTCTCATTTGTTCGTTAAGTTCGGATCTGATCCAGGGGAAAATAATCCGGTTGAAGGGTTTTTGCCACTAGAATTGACCTTATGCTGATCTTCCTGCAGTTTCCAAATTGGCTCTGACCTAAAGACTGTGGTATTGGCACACTGTTCATGATACAACACTGTTTTGGTATTTCTCTTCTGATTAGTGCTTGGTTAATAAGTAAATAAGCAATTATGTTATCATCTTCGTCACATATCTTTAGAATTCAAGTGGTTTGCTATTTAGGCCTAATTGCTTTATTTTTGCCCTCCACTAATGACGTTCGTTAGTATAAGTCAAAACTATTAGATTTCTTTAGAATATAAGATTTGACTATTTTTACACAGAACTATTATGGCTTACATTCTCTTACTACTCCAAGATGAAATTGTTTTACAATATTTTTAATCCAAGCTATAATTGTTATACTATATTTTAAGGACTTTGCAGTGTTACATGTTGTTACTATGCAATAAAAAATTGTTGTTACGAGGTCAATCAAAAAGTTCTGCATCCTCCCTCACATCTCAGCTTCTGCATATAGTAGCCCTTTCATATTTTTTTATGATTATAAGCTAGGGTCTTATCTAGCTTGCAAGAAAATTGTAATATCTTTTAATATCTTTTCCATTTGTTAAAGTAAAAATGAAATCAGGATTCGGTGTCGCGGAAATGAAGAAAATCTGTACATCTACAAAGAAGACATAAGTGGACCAACTTTAATTGACCATAAGATACCATTTTGGTCACTTCAGATGGCTTAAAATAAAGCTGACATAAAGACAGATATTAAATATTATGTAAAAATGACAACAAAAGCTGTTTCACTCCAACGAAAACCGTTGTTATTTATAGTAAAGAAAAGAAAAGATAAGGGCAGCTGAGAACTTAATAGCACTCATCATGATGATGACCATAGTGTCAACAACATAACGACCCCAAAATCGTGGGGGTTGGGATATTAAGACAGGGCCTTAATTTTAAGTCCTCCATGAAAATATTATTTTGCAGTTAATGGGGAGACGGGGACCACCATACTGAAAATATTTGGTGGTCAGCTGAAATCGGAGCAGTTCAATGACTTGATCAACTGACAAATATATACGATTACCCAGAGTAGAATCGTTCTTAAGGCGTGACTCAATGATATCAATAGTTTCACTTACGGGTGAACAGAGCCGTGACATCATAACTGACCAATTCTTCATCCCGAGTTTGGTCACTGGGTCCTTACTGTTCTTTATGTGATGTTCTGATTAACCCACTTGAGGAGGGTCATATAAAATATATGTACAGTTATAACCAACCATGATGACTGTGTCCGTTGAGAACGATGTCAACAACGGAAACAACGCAATTGCATAATAATGATGTTAAAGAGGTATACTTACAGATGTTCCAAAACGTTTAAACCGAGAAATGCGTCTATCATCAAGTAATGAATGCTATTGCTTTTCAAAATTCTGTCAAAGAAAAATACGACGTCTCTTTAAAGGGGGATTTCGTGATCCACAGCCTCATCCCCACACTTTCCTCAACAAAAAAACAGTTGAGATTTGTATAGCATTGGAAACCCCTGGCCACATAATGTGTAGGCCTATGTAAAATATCGTCAAACGTTCTGGTGTACCAGAGCGAAATTACAACACAGTGACCTATCAGCTGACCTATGGAGCAGTATACACATAGTCATGCATAATTCACAAACACAATATCAGGATATCAACTGAATCAACTGAAATTTTTGGGAAATGCTTTTTTCGTGGATATCTACTGAAAATCTAATAAAAGAGGATGCTAGGATCACGAAATACTTTTTTTTAATTCATCATTTAAATTTGCAACTGTTTACGATAATAAAATCAGTAACATAATAATAAGCTATAATAGCTGTTCAAATTTGTCAAGCATTGATGCTTCTTACATAGTTCTTAGATTTTTGCTCGCAATGAAAGTTCCTTGCAATATTTTTGAAATGTTGTTTCCGGACAGGTCCCTGTAAATACAAATAATAAATACATTAATGTAAGGACAGTTAAAGTAAGTAAGTAAGTAAGTAAAGTAGGTAAGGTAAGTAAGTAAGTAAGTAAGTAAGTAAGTAAGTAAGTAAGTAAGTAAGTAAGTAAGTAAGTAAGTAAGTAGGCAAGTAGTTAGGTTAAGTAAGTAAGTAGGTAAGTAAGTAGGTAAGTAAGTAGGTAAGTAGGTAAGTAAGTAAGTAGCTAAGTAGCTAAGTAGGTAAGTAGATAGATAAATAAAGAAATTTGTTAATTAAATTCATCTTCTTCTTACGTGTAAGAAAAATTATTGCGTGTTAGAAAAATCAATTAATTAAAAGAATAAAGGGAATATTATAATTATATCTGCAGTAGTTCATTTCGTCGAAATACATTTTGATCTTATTTATCATGGGCAAATAGACATGACAATTTAAACATCTAATTACATATCGAATTGTCCGAACATTAACGTGTCTTTCATCCGCAAATACATCCAGGGTTTTTTTTTAAATTTATTAATACATACATAAATAACAACTTACAAATAAAACAACATTTCAAAGGCAGAAACATTGAATAAAATGACATCTGACAAGGAAACACCTGTTATCTCCACGGATTCTCTTCTTCTTATATAACTCATTTCTCTAAAAAAATAAAAATAAATTAACAAATAATGAGCATACAGCACAAACAAAGTTAGGACAAGTAAACCACTTCATGTTTTACGTTTAGTACGTTTCACATATGAATACCTGAACCCACCCAAGTCCATACTTTGGGCAAATTGAGTTAAGCATGGGAAATCTTTGCTTATACATAGGCCTGTCATAGGTATAAAAGAACAACTTAAATCCACCCTCTACGTGCGTCTATTTAGCATGTGAAATCCAGCATGTATGAAAGAACAACCCAAGTTCAGGACTTGAGACTTGTAACACATTCATTGAAATCCAGTATGTATGAAAGAACAACCGAAGTCCAGGACTTGTAACACATTCATTGCTGGAGAGTAACTTTTGATAAAGGGGGTTAATCAAGGAAAGTGTGTGGTTTATATTGCTTGGCAGTGTGCTTATCAACATGCATACCTGTGGGCTTTATTTTGTATTATCTTACTAGTGGTACTCCCATTCCAACATTGATTTCTACTTGTCTTTGGATGTGATTCAAAAAACAACCCAAGTCCGGCATATAAGTTGACCCCCACGAAGTCCCTGAAATTCTCATTGTAATACCTAATACAGTTTAACCCAATCATTTGCATATAACACTTGTCCTATTGACCAGGTAAATCTAACTGAAGGAATTAAAATGATACACATTTTTTTTAGTTTTCTCAAAATCATTTTCCATGGACTTGGGTGGGTTTTGTGTCCATATAATTATATCTATATAGTAGAATCGAAAATTACTGATCTTAATTTGTCATGTTACTTACAAATTACGGATTTTCTTGGGAATCAGCATGGCTTGATTCAAAGACCATGAAATATGATGGCAAGTAAAGAATAATGCGAGACAGGAACATCCATCCGGGCAAAATACATCTGGAAACAAGCATTCAATTATTGTTATTATTACTATTATTATTATTATTATTATTATTATTATTATTATTATTATTATTATTATTATTATTATTATTATTATTATCATCATTATCGTTATCGTTATCGTTATCATTATCATTATCATTATCATTATCGTTATCATTATTATTATTATTATTATTATTATTATTATTATTATTATTATATAAATGTTTCATTTTCATCATCTTCATCATCACCATCATCATCATCTTCATCATTCTTCTTATTGTTGTTTATAATTGGTGCTGTTGTTGTTAACTGTTATTATGATTTCTTATGCTACGCATATAATCAAAAAATCGATTTTCATTAGCTAAATCAATATATTATTGAAAAATAACACCTTGATGTTTTGCAAAAGTTCATTTTACAAATCATATACTTTGAAAACTTGACATATCAATGCAGGATATTCCAGGCCTTTTCACCTTAACACCTTTATTTTTCAATAAAACCTTACAAAAATCACTGTCATAATCCCCCCCCCCCCCGAATACCAGTACTCAGAACACTTAGATCGCTGTGTCGTCCCAAGAAAAAAGCAGCGTATTTAAGAAAAAATAATTCCAAACTTGTTTTTCCATGACTGATAATATTATTGTTGTGTATTCATGTTACCACAAAGGAATTCGTCATCTCCTTCAGGACAGTGTTTAACTCCATCACATACTTGAGATGTAGTGATACATATGCCATGATTATGACAATGATAGCTGCCGGGACATGTCATGTTATCTGTTTAAAATGGAATAGAAAGATAGCAGATCAGGATATGGTAGTATAACCAAAATCAGGTAAGGTGCAATAATCGATAAACCAGGTTTTCCATCATTTCCATCAGTAAACCTGGTTTCTCGAGAATGTTACATTTGGCTTGTACAATTAATCGACTATCAGGCTTATCGGTCGATAAACCAGGTTTTCCAACAATTAATCGAGAAACCAATTTTTTGATCAAAAAAACATTTTTCTATCAAGTAATCTGGTTTCTCGGTCGGTAGATTTACAATATAGTTGCACATTTAGCTTGCTTTGGTAAATCAAATGTGCAATTAGTCAACCAACCATGCTTATCAGTCGATAAACCATGTTTATCGGCAAAAAACAGGTTTCTAACCAATAAACAGATTACTTGAGCGCTTAATCAAAGAACTACAATCTTCGAAAAAAGTACTTAGAACGCTTGGCACACTTATGATCATGGAAATGACGTATATTATGATTGGGAACAAACATGACTTTTACAACAATGATCTGCCCTTCCCCTCTCCCCATCAATCAATGTTGGAACACAATGGGAAAGACATTGGCATTTCTCAACATTGCACGGGGGAGAGGGGGTGATAAGTTTCCGGGTTTTTTTAACACGCAAGCGCCCCAAGACTTATTTCGAGGATTGTAGGTCTATCGGCGTTTAACCAGATTTTTCAATCAAAAACTTGATGTCTCGATCGAGAAACCCAGTTTTCGCCGATGAACCTGGTTGTTCGATTAACTGCACTTTTGGGTTGTCAAAATTATACAAATATTAAATCGTATAGATAAGTCACAAGCTTTGTGACCAAAATACTTATTACTATTAAGGCAAACAAACAGGTCACGAAACCAAAATGATCTATAATTATAATCAACCACTTTCCACTCGATATTGTTTCCAAAAAGAATGAGTTTCTACCAATATGGCAACATCGACTGGAAGTAAGATAAACTGTCAACTTACCACATCCTATCTCATCTTGTCCATCAGGGCAATCCCATAACCCATTGCATCGATACTGTAATCCAATGCAATAAGATCCGGGGCATTTGAAGGTCACGTTGTTGCATTCAAAATCCTCTGCAGCAATACGATAAAGAGACTTCTTAATAATTCCCAAGACCAAGCTGGTTGCTTGGTCTTGGTGATTACATGGGTTTTTTTTTTCAGCTCAAATAGTTGCAGATTTGTTCTAGGGCTAGCAAAATATGAATTACTTATTATTGACTTTCACTGGGATCTCAAACATGCTTCGTTAACCACATATTTGGACATTCCTATACTTTGATCAGCTCGTAATAGGCGAGAATTATTCGGTTTTTGTTACTGCCCGAGTCAATTAATTCCCAATTTACGCCCGCGTAAATTCACAAATGCGCGCGTCAGTCACGCAATACGCAAACCCCAGTCCGCGTAAGTACTGCGCCCAGGTGTGTGTACGCCATTCGATATATCAATCCACTCTTCATGAATTTGATCCTACATGGCCTACGTTTTGATAAATCCACATTCCGCTCATGTGCTTACCACAATTTTGCAAATGTGTGACGTCACGGCAACCCGACGGATAACCATACTGGTCAAACTCATATTGACATCGATGCACCGAGCTGACGCATGCACCATTTCTGCATTGAATTTCACTTTCTTCGCTACATTCTGTGTTTACATCTTGGGTATCTGTACATGAGAATGGTGATACACGTGTTTATATTCGATCCTGACTTGTTTATATTCCTAATTTGACTGCACCGTGTCGCCGATGTGCACGTAATTGTTCCAGTTTTTCCTGCTACTGTTAATTTAGTTTGGTATGAAAGTCATTAAGTTAGCGTCTCAAAGAATATGTCATCAAGCAAATTGATGAATTATAACTCATTTAGTCTAATAGTGACTATAGCGTAATATAATTTACTCCATCTGTGCAGTAAGACTGTCAACATTTGTTAAACAAATGCCTCAACCGAACGTTATTTACTATCAACTACATCACACAAGATTATCTTTGACTTATTGATCCACCTGGTGGATACGTCATCTACTGCCCGTGGCTATGACAATATGTTAAGGTGGTCAGCTTACTGACAGCTTCCGGGAAACTCAACTTGTGATGTGAAAATGCAACCTTTGGCAGATGTAACGTAAGGTGGTCATTACTCAGAAAGGACAAGAAGACTGAACTTTGACTTACGACAGTAGGTAGGCTCATCTTCCCAGTTTTTACCAGAGCAGTCTCTTTGCCCGTCGCAGTACGCATGTGCAGGAAGAAAGGTGCCATCGTAACATTGAAAAGAAACTGCAGACGATTCTAATATGAAAACAAGAAATGGACTGAAGTTTTTTCGAGCCTTGATTTTTTCCGCTGGTATACAATGGTCTACTTGTTTACCCGCTTGCTTTTCTCCTTTACCTTTCCTACAATGAATGCTAGTTTTTTTTATTCACACGAAACAAGCTATCATAAGGAACAGAAGATAAGAGCCTCACCGCATGAATGTTCATCGCTTCCATCGACGCAATCATTAATCAGATCACATCGTTTCTCTTCATCAATACATTCTCCATTGTAACACTGAAATTCGTGTTCAGTGCAAGATTTATGTTCTGTAAAATATCAATCATTATTGAAGTCTTATGGAACTCGGTTTTGGGCATTTGATACTTGAGAAATCGAATTAGCTTATACTTGGTATATTAAAACGTTATTCATTTATCTCAAGACGTTTTTCAGCACTGCAGAAAAGCAATACCTACCACATCTGGTTTCATCCGAATTGTCGATACAATGCTGAATGAAATCACAAACAAAGGAAATCTGCACACATTCTGCGCTGAGAACGCATTTGAAGTAGCCTAGACCACAATCATTCCAAAATGTATGGGGACGTAATACCGTCAACGCTTCTGAAGAGAGAGAGAGAGAGAGAGAGAGAGTGGAAACAATACTCAACTATATTTGAAGCTTTAACCTGCGTTCTGCTGATATTCTTTGGCTATTTTACAAGTCTTACCTGATCATACAAAGTGCAGGTTTGTGGTCGCTGTATTCGTTTCTTACCGCTAGGCTCTGGGTTCGATTTCCCGCTGTGCTATTAGTGAGCCCATACCGAATGGGAACACCAATTCACATTCCTGTCCCGCACCTTCATAATGACCTTTGGCCTTGTGATTCAATCGATCAGAGGCGTATCACAAGTTGTCCAGTTTGGGAGCATCGGGTCTGATGGATGTGGAAGGGAGGTGCGCACGTGCAATTTGTTCATGGAAATTATGAAGTTGTCACGTATATTTGGGGGCATGTCCCATTATGGTTACGCCTATAACGCCTATGGATGGCTACTTTAAAGATAAAGAGTGACTTGGGAGTAATGAATGTATTACCTTTGCGGCAGTTCGACTCATCCGATCCGTCAAAGCAATCACTAACAGAATCGCATCTATAGATATCTTGCACGCATTCCTTGGAAACACATTGAAACGTGCCATTGGCACAACCTGGAGAGTATTAAACAAAATGCTGATTGATAGATTGTACGTGGTATCCTTTTCAAACACTTCCAATGTTCAAGGCTGAAGAAACTTTTTAATTAATCTAGACAAATCAATGTAGCTCTCTACTATATGTAATTATTCGCAGGCTTCATGGTTTGCTTTTTTGTAATGTCCATACCTTTTTGCGGTTTTGTAGCTTCTTCACTCGAATACAGAACCACCCGACTATTATCCACATGCACATCCAAACTCATTTTATTATTCCACATAAAACAATCAAGCTAATTTAAATATCATGATCCGATACACTTACCCGATATGGCAATTTGCGATCTGCCTAAACCTTCCTTAGCGGTAACATTTGCTGCTTTAGAGCATACGTATTGACTAGCTTCATTAGATGCACATGGGACATCGTACCATTGGCTGTATGAATGGACACTCTTGATGATGAGAAGTGTACAGGCTTCAAGCTGTCCACCATCTGGTTGTCTGTCTTTCCAGTATTGAGACCTTAAATATAAAGCAACAAAAGAGTGAAGCACAATGATGAAGAGATGCAGAGACAATGTCTCATGAGATATGTGAAGGTTAGTAGCTTAAAACAAAGAGCACTATCTATCAGTACTTCTGTTTTATGTTACATTTAAATCAATCGGTGCTATTAGCCACAATGCAATTCCATATTCCGGGTGACAAGCCTTTGGAAGATACAGCACCATCATGAAAGGCAAACTTCCAATATGCCTTAAAAGAAAGGTCTACAACCAATGCATCCTTCTAGCTATTTCATATGGGGCAGAATCGTCAAAAATGGAAAGAAAACTAGCAGCAACCCAGCACAATATGGAAAGAAACATATTAAACATCACCTACAAGGACAGGAAAACCAACAAATCGATCGGGGAGACACCCAAGTTCAAGATATCTTGGAAACCATCAAAAGCAGAAAATGGACCTGGGCCGGCCATATCAGCCGCAGACAAGACAATCGCTGGAGCTCAACACTCACACATTGGACACCTTATAGCGGAATAGAGGACGCCAACGGAAGCGATGGAGGGACGAGCTGCAAAACTACTGGGGAGAAGAACTGGTACCAACAAGCACAAAACAGAGACACATGGAGACATCATGCTGAAGCCTTCATCCTGCAGTGGATTGATAATGGCTTAAAAAGTAAAAGTAAGTAAAGTAATTGCATGTTACTTACTCTATCGGCATGTGCCAGTTGGTATATGAAAGAGGTCTTCCATCTGCCCATCGATATAACCCAGATCCACCATCAATTGACAATCCTACAAAGTTACATTATAAACAAAGTAGTTTTTCCACCAACAAAATTATACAACTTGTACATGTGCTTATAATGTGTTATATTCTCATTTTAGTAAATGTCTCTACACGATAAACTTTTTCTAAAGCAGTGTGGCGCAAATATAAAGGCTCACGGTAGAAGTCCAGGGCCAGCTTCATGTGCACACCGAAGACGACACAGATTTTTTTCTATGTTAATATCTTCTTCAATGAAATGTTGCCTTAAATGGGGAAAGGATGGCATAGCGTAGGGAAATTGACGAACATGAAACACCCACTAGATTCTACTTAACTTCTACTATAGCAAAATAATTAATTCTCGATCATGAGAGTCAACTTGGGTACTCACAGTTATTTGCGTCGAACATACTACACAAATACCGACGCTTACGGCGCAAACACAGCTTCTGAGAATTGACCAATCACACGGTCGTGGCTAGGCAAGGTCAAGGTTCGGTCATGCAGGTCGCGCGATCGTGTTATTCTATGAAAAGTACGCTGACGCAGTGTGACGCAGATGGTACATCCTCTCATGATCGAGAATTTGTTGTACCACCAACTGCCTATATATCACGCGTATAGTGCAATAATTGACATAATAGAACACATACAGGGAAACCTAAAGGCGAGAGATAGAGGGGGCTGGAACCTAAATTGTTATTTCCATTGTCATAGATTAATAAAGCTCAACTAACCAATAAATGTCTTAGAGTTCCTTTCAGCATCGTTCTTAATCAGTATTGAGTGCATGACATCCATATCAACTTCATCCCGAATGCTTGCCAAATGTCCTCCATAATGTTTACATTGTTCCTCTGCGTGGTTCCATTGCATCAGATAATTAGACGACACGAACAAAAAGCACATACCATGGATGAACTCCCATTTATCAGGGCACAATCCTGTTGATCAAGATGTTGATGAACTGACGCGTTTATTGAAATGGTATAATAGGTATAATACATGTAAAAGGTAATTGCTGAAAATGGTGAAGATATGTTTCCTAACTTACCATGCTTACTAACAAATTGGTACTTTTTATTCCATTGATTAGTAAACGTTTATGCACATAGAAATTACCAGTACATAATAGAACAACAATGTATTACCGAAATTGGTAAAAATTTGGTAACAGACGCAACATTGTCGGTCCTCCGCTGTGAGTTTCGGTTCTTGGCTGCGATTTTCCGCTCATATCGTTACCTTTGTTCTTTTCGATATTTTTCGTCTTTAAGCTTATTTTATAATAAACAAAAAAATAATACCTGATGAATCAATGGAATTGTTTCCATGTTGATAATCCAAAGTTGTATATTCAATGAGAAATCCTCTCCCCGGGTTACCAGCTGCCGTTACCAATTTCAAAAATGCCATATTGAAACCACTATGCAGACTAGACGGAGGAATGAGGTAGTTGCAATAGCGTCCCATCAAAACGTCATGTTCATCACTTCCGTCATAAATAGCCAAGTAACTCGTGATGCATTCGTCATATGCTGGGATGTCAAAGGACAAAACCCGTAAGGAGATATAGGTTCCTATTTCTGTAATGATTCGCCAGGCACAGCTGCTGCCTTTAAGAAAATATCGGTTTGGGTAGTTGACAGATGCTATGTGAGCCATTGGGTATTTACAGTCACGTGTGTAGTCACATGATATGTGATCCATGCCACACTCTGGAACATCTATATCAAAATCAAAAACGATTGAATAATGTTGAGATATTTGCTAAGAGCTACACACCTTTGTATTACAAAAATAATGTTAAAACATAAAAACATACAATGTTGATACCTTTGACACAGCCAATCACATCAACTCTCATACAGACTCCTCGGTACCACGATGTCGGGTTGAAGATCACACGATCAGCAACTATGACGTTATCTAAATCGTTCCGTATTACGTCATTTCTGTCTACGTTTCCATCAAATATGTGCTGGAAAAATCAGATACAAAACACAGTGTAGTTATTACAATCGACAATGATCATCACACAGTGTCATCGACCCTATATCTTCATAGCAGAAATCGCCATGGTAGGTTGAATCCACAGCCACGACTAGCCATTTGGTAAATTTGGATCAGACCTTTGAAGCTCTTTGAGACGAATAATTAGTCGAGGGACATGGGTAATTGATCTTGGTTGTGCGTGAATAAGCTTGTATACCCCATTGAGGTCAATGGTCATCGACTTTTATACTGCCTAGTAGTGAGTGCAGCTGTACTTCACGATGTAGTCCATACAGGACCAACGCAATATAAAATTAGAGTTTTGGTCCGATTTTGAGTTCAAAGCGCACGGCCAATTTTCAAAGCGCATTCTAGCGACCATCATATCTGTTCAACACGTATTTTCAAGTGTATGAGACCACATCTGGTTTCTTGAGAAAAATTCATTTACGGAGATATTCATCATTTTCTAACCCGGTATCCGAAGATTTTCGTCTGATATCAAAATCGTGCATAGCAATTCACGTGTATCGATCCCGTGTATTTATTTTAGTGTCTCTGCTGCACCAAATAATTATTAGCCAGGCGGTGTCGGTGTGCATCATGATGATGTGGTCTGGCAAATCATGCAGTACTCGGGCAGTACTGTGGTTGCTACTGCTGCAGATCAAAAGCTATATTACTTTTCAAATTACACTATTGAAATGAAATACTACCTTGTCATTTGAAGAGTTTCCCATAGAGTATTTTTCCGCTGTCGTTTGTCCTACAGAGTAGCTGAGGTAGAAACTCGTCACCCAAAATTCTTCGTTCCCACAACCCTGGGTAACTACAGCATGTATCAGATGCACGTTTTCTAAGATCAGAGCCAGCCAGGGATCCTTATCTTCGTAAGCAGGGATCCATCCAGCTTGGTTAAGTAGCCACGGCTCTATTCTCGCCGAACTCGCTGGGTTGTGATTATTTACTTCACTAGAAGCTGTAAACTGCGTATCCGGTAGCTTTCTTGCGACAATGTGTTCACAATCTTTGATAAACAACAAGAAGGGTTAATTCGCCGTAGAAGTGCTGATGTAACAGGATTGCCTACCATATTAACAGATGAATACAATTTTTGAATATATCGCCCTGTCGTATCTATTCATTGAATCTTAATGTCAAAGAACAGGGATAAATACCTCAATCGTAATTCTATAGAATACTTATATCATGATGATCACTTGCACCTGTAAGATTAATATCTTTGAAGAGAGCGGTATTATATTCAATCTATGATTGCAGAGATACACAGGTGATGAGTAGAACCTGCTTGTAGTGCAGGGCGATATATTCAAAAATTGTATTCGTCTATTGCTATGGTAGTTAATCCTGTTACATCAGCACTTCTACGGCGAATACCTCCAGGCAGTATCAATAGCTTACACCTTCAAAATGGTTCATGATGCAGTCATGTCTACAGTAGAATTCATCTCGACCTTTGCAGGACTTAAACCCCATTAAAAGCTATTAAACCAAGATAACACTCATTGAAGCAGCTCAACTGATTAAATCAGATCTTCTCTGGTTGTGCACAAGTGTCTGTTTTCAATGTACGACATCGCAATAAAGCTGGTATTATAGCTTCAGTTGGGTAACCGATTATAAAGGAAACGAAAGGAAACAATGGTATGTGTACCTTTGTTCACGAAATGAGACAAAGACCTGCTTTTTGTTAACTTCAAAATGAGCAACATAATGATTGTTGACTTAACACGGTTTGGAAATAATTTCTTCATATTTTTGGTGTTATCTGTCGTTTACATATCCTTCCTAAAACACAAAAGTGCGACCCTCTCCAAACATCTAAATTAGCTAAAAATTTAGGACATGTTACAAAACTATATTTTCTAGAACCTATTTAGAATAGTTAAAATGTAGCTTGTACCGTTTTTTGTGGCATCCTTCAGAAGTGAGCGGTCCGATACCAATATTTTCGGTCAAATCTCCATTCAATTAACACGGGGAGTTGGCTAGCTATGCCTTGCCCTCACTCATATTTTACAAAAGTGCGACTATTTCTGAACATCTAACCCAGCTGTAATTTTAGGTCATGTTAGAGAAATATATTTGCTAGAAGTTTGGAGAATAGCTAAAATATTGGCTGGTTATTTTTCACACAGTGATGTTAACTAGGCAAGTGCCCATTCTTCCAACGTACATCATTTGTAGAGGTCACGCGTCAATGGTGAGAGCACTGTGTATTGTGTATAGGAAAACGGACAGTAACTGCAGTATGTCGGTAACAATACTCGTGCTTCACGGTAGCGTTACCAATACGTATTTTATCGGTATGCTACTTGACAGGACAGTATTAACTGGTAACACGGAAACAACATACCTAGGAAAGGTTTGAATTTGGCTATCGGAAATAACGATATGGTCAGTAAAACGGGTTAGTAACGGGTCTTTATAGAAACACGTTATAAGATACACCAACCTGTGGGTTCACAGCCAGCAATTTCCGCTCGCAAGCCAGTAAAGTTATTACTTTCCATTGACTGGATTCGAAGAAACTTAGCTTGGATTTGTGGAGCTAGTATAAATACTTTTGTGCAATGTGGTTGATCTATGATTAATTCCTGAAAAAAGTTATAAAGAAAAATTCATGTTTTAAATAGCATAAAAATGGAAAATGTGTACGATATGTTGATATTTATGTGAGTGAGAGAAAGTCTTATTTCGTTGATGACTCCTGGCCGTCCACTACTCAGTGATAATATGGATAATAATCTTACATCTTACGTAGAAACAAAATCAGGATCATTCTATAAGTTAGAACTTTGTTACGTCAGCTTAATAAGATCTAAGAAACTCCAGTGTTTTTCCTAGTGTTTAACTAGTAAAACAAATTGCCTTAGTTCGTATGCACAAAACATGTTAGACTTGGTTTAAACTTTGGAGGTTATACTTGTGGGATCCTTATAATCATTTTTTTTCCTCCTTTGATCCTAATAAAGTCCATAAACGGCATCCATTTAATATTATGCTAATGTATTCGCCCTTATTAACAGGATCTACAAAAATAAGGTATGTTTAAACATAAATCAATAATAAGGTATGTTTTCAAGTCAGTGAGTATATTTTATTGGATTTGTCACACAAAATCTAAACAAAGGTATGTTTTAAATACCCAAAAGTTCCTTCTCTGTAGGACTAACCCCCATAGTTAGAACTTGTTTTGTGCATTTATCTATATAATTATTATAGTAAATGATGATGATTTTACAGTGCTTAAAACATTAAATGTTTTTCCGTAACTTACACTTTCACCGTCTTCTAAATTTACATATGTTTTCCATGTATTTCCATTTCCGGAATAATCGACTCGAAATTTATGTACCCAACCCTCATCTCTGGTACCCGGTATCTCAATAGCTATCACAGTAATTATCATGAAGTTATCAAAAGACACTTGAAACCAGGGAAATTTATTTGACTCTTCCGCCATCCAATAGGAGTCGTTCCCAAGTCGTCCAAATTCTGTCGAGTGATTACCATCTGAAAAACTGGATGCACTTATTTGATGGTTCGAGATATCACCCGATTGCATACCAAGTTTCAATGGACAATTACCTTGAAGAATCAAGAATTGACAAGAGATTAGGTCAGTAGTGTGTTACTTAAAATAATCTCTAAAGGTGCGACCGTATAACTATACTTAGATTAACTTATAACTATACTTAGATTATTTTGTTAACTTCTAAGTTGCCAAGGGTATCCTACCATTTCGTATTTGGCAATTATTGACTGACTTTCCAAGCCAGTTATTTAAACACACATATTGTCATATCACCACTATCGAGCAATGCTGTTTTAGTACTATCCAGAGAGGCTACGCCAAATAAATAAATTAATTAATTAATCACAGCACTTTATTATACCGTAAAAATTCGTTAATAAGCATATGTGCCTACTAACGACAAAATTTTTTTACGGTAGTTTGTTAAACTTCATTTTTTTCTTTTTTTTTAAAAAAATGAAAAAGTGAAACAAACTACCCTAAAAATTAGTTCTTGTTCGAGCAATTCGTTAGTAGGCACATATGCTTACGAGCGTATTAACGAATTTTTACGGTAATGTGATTTACCTGGGATAGATGAAGTGTCTACTGTTTTACAGTCTGTAATGAGGAAAGAACATTTTCAGTCAGATTTACTGATTGAGAATACTGGAATAGCAGCTACACACACTAAGTCTAGTGCAACCATTAATATATAAATCGCAACTATTTCAGTATATTCGTATCCTCATAAAAAGACACGCAAAACACATTTTACATTACAGCAGTACTACTGCCATATTGAAGCCATATTTTGTAACACTTCTACTTTTATGGGTCTTTAAGTGATAACAATATAAGTACAAACATTCCCCACATAATGCCGCTGTGATGTCATAATGTGAGCACATCCTCGCAAAATTGATTTTCGGTTAAAAATTCTATGATAATGCCAGTTTCACCGCATGGTCTCCTAAATATGACAGTAAAATGACTATTTGAACCTAAGTAAAAGGTCGATATCTCTTGCAATCATTTTACAAGAGCAAAATGAAAATGACGGATTTTAGTGTAGAAACCTATTGTGGGCCTCACCATCCCTTCCTTATGGTCATTTTATGATGGTCCTAGGGTGCTGGGGTTAAACAACACGTTATCACAAAAATGAGTGCAAAGGATGAATCTATTAGCTTAAGTCCTCTTGGCATAAACACACACACATCTTTTTAATGCCGAATGAAAACCCTAGGCCGTTCTCACCACATTTGATTTCATCAGATTCATCAGGACAATCAAAGTTTCCATCACACACGCCCTCTACGTCTATACAAAACCCATTTTTACAAGTAAATCCACCATGTTCGCCGCATGTTACTTGGAATTCTGATGGGAAAAATAACATCTTTTATTAATATAATACCAAAACACGTTCTTATTTTTAAAAAAATTTACGAGCACAAAGTGATCGAATTCAACGAAGTATTAAAGGTGACATCACAATTACCATAAACTTCAGCAGAAAGTTCAGGCGCATTGTTGTTCAATGTTAGGTGTAAACATGGTAAAGAGAAGATCCGGTATAGATTCATTTCACCTAAGTTATAAACAAGCGTAGAAAATAACTATCCACTTACCACTTTCATCAAATGCTTGGGTTTTCACGACAAACCCTGCTCTTCTGCCTACATAATCAGACGTCAAATGTAGCCACAGATAGTTTTTGGAGGAAAACAATAATTTCAATTTACTCGTACCCGTTCCTTCCCAAATAGTCCCATTTGGTGGAAATTCACCGTCACCAATGTACAGGTTATCCCATCTTTTTTCCGTTTCAAAGTCCAGAATAATTAAGGATATGCGGAGGTGTTCTAATGTAGTTAATACCCATATGTAATCCAAGTGATTATAGTAATATCCGGGCCAATTTGGAGAGAAGAACATTTTGGCGAATTCTGCTGTGACATTCATGAATATAAGCGGATGGTCAAATGAGCATGTTTCGGCAATCATGAATTCATCGGTTCCTGTTGATCAATGATTAAGTTTATACTATATGTTTATATAACACAAACAGAATACAGTAAGCCAAAGAATTAAGGTACCAGTTGTGTTCACCCCTGTATAGCCTAAATAAAGACAAATAATGTCCAAATTAAAACAAGCAGCCAATACCTGTACTCTTAAAACTCTAGTTTAAGACCTTATTTGTTGAAATTGGTTGAGAATTAAAGAAACGGTGATCTAAAACCTAACGAAGAAACGAGATCAAAAGTTGCACATTTGTGTTCTAATCAATGTGTGTACAAATCAATAGGGCATGCAATGGAGCAAACTGCAACTTTTAAATTGGCATCTTCCTTGGGTTTTCGGATCGTCGTGTTTTTATTTTTCGAACAATTTCAACAAATGAGGTCTTAAATTTTTTCCTAAAATATGCAGCTATTGGCTGCTTGTTCCAATTATAACATTACCTGTCTTTGTTTAGTATATACAGTGGGTGAACATAACTGGTACCTAAATTCTTTGGCTTACTGTAGTGGAAAAACCCTAGCAGCACTATACACCAAATTATCTTCAGAAAGTGCTCAAGTAAAGGAGCAATAAATAAAATAAAATAAAGATGAATTATTTAATTTCATCATATTTTATATTGACTTCCGACAAATTTGCTGATGAGGTTCGTTCCTTAGTTTGTTTGTTGTCAAAACTCAATTACATCGTTGTGATATAAGACACTGTACCTCAACATCACAAAATAAGTGAGCCACTTGAGGACAGGAAACGGCAACAAGGTTTCAATGGGTACGACGTTTCGTACTGACGGCATTCCAGTTTAAAAAGATTTGTTGCAAGCATTAATAAGATTCGTCGAGCGTAGTCTTGCTTTAAAATGTTCTACTCACGGCAACGTTCTTCATCCGATTTATCTCCACAATCATTAATTCCGTTACACACGCCTGACGCGAATATACAATTCCCGTTATTACAACTGAAGTCATTTTCTGAGCAATTACCTAGATCTTGGGACCAAAACAAATTAATAGAATTAGGGACGCGCTATTTGACTTAGGGGCTGAAAGGTTTTTAGAAACTTCGGTCAATCCATGAGCAAAAAAAAGGCGACCCACCTTACTGTGTTAGACAATAATGCATGAACATTTAAAATTAGAAAAATAATAACTTGGCTATGTACAAAACATATGCCCCAACCTCAGCTTCCACCACTGGAATTGCCAGTCGCTTTGGAAGTCAAGTGTATCCCTTAGTTGAGCAATAACATTTCTGAAACTTAATTTTAAAGAGAGTTTCAAAATGCACATAACAATTTTCAATTTCTAAGAAATCTATTAATAAAAGCGCTTCTGGTAGTGTATCTTAAGGGTACACGATGTATTGTTGGTCGAAGCAGCAAAAATAATAAATTTTCATTATTTAAATCAATATGTTATTGAAAAATAACACTTTGATATTTTGCAAAAGTTCATTCTACAAATCATATATTTTGAAAACGTGTTTGATTTATTGTTGTTATTGAGTTATGTACATTTTACAAAAGTGTTGTTATTTCAGCCTTCTTTACAACATAACTCAAGAACCACAGGACCTATAAAAGTATATTTGTGATATTTGAATTATTCTACGCTCGCCATAAAATGATCAATGCAACTTTTGCAAAAGCTCACTACCATTCGCAAGATGCTGTGAACTACCAAATCGCAACAGTTTAAAATAGTTGCTAACCTTAAACCCCATACACCTACACACCCCATGTACACACACCCCACCCACATAGACACCTAACCTACACCAATACATACGTATACTAACCTTGATCAATCACGTTTATTTTCAATCGGAATCCAAATGTTGAGTCTTCCTCTAAAGTAGAGTTGTTAGACATTTCGTTGTCGACTGATGTCAACGGATCATAATCAATCAAAGAAAGAACTTGTTTTAAATCTGACTGATCTAGATTAGGGGATATCAAAATATCATATCTATTATTTCTATATATCCAATATTCATACGAACGCTCAGGAGAAAGAATACTATCACTAGCAGTCCATCGAATCCAAATCATACTCCCTTTTGAAACCAATCTGCGAGTAGTCATCATTCGCCCTCTCAAAAATATAATAGAACTTTCATCATCCACATCATCACCATCGCCAATGGTGAGAAACTCTTTCTCCCTATTAATCGATACGTGTCGATCTCAATTTCAAGTCTTTTGTTTTCCTCAGTTTGTACTATCCAAACACACGATTGGTCAAGAGGGTAGTAATATGGGTAATTAGGTGATTCGATATTAATGGAGTCAGATTGGGAGAGATTTAGTCGTAGCGGATTATTTGTAGAATTAAACATACACATCGTATCAGGAATACGTTGGTTATTTGCTGCATATCAAAAATAAAAAGACAAAAAGCATACGTTAGTTTGTAAAATAATCGTCAACCTCTTACCTTATTTTTGCTATTAACAAGGTCGGCGACTTCTGGCCCATGAGGTTAGTAAAGCTGTTATTAATTAAAAATATGAAGAGAGCAAGAAATGCGCGCGTTGCCTTCTTCTATCCCCCCCCCCTAATCAGTGGGACCTGACCATCAAATAATTACATTTATTAAAGATGTTAAAGTGGTCAGTGTTTGCCTTGCGTTATTTCTCGTGTCGATAGGTGCATGGGCATTGGAGAATGCACATCGATAAATAGGAATCCCTCTAGTTTATATTCCGCGCGAAAATCAGCGTTTCTAAAGTCATGACTTGTGTTTCTACACGCAAATAAAGACGCGAGGAAACTGTTAAAAGCACAGAGTAAGGCCGATTGCTAGTAATCCTAATTTAGCACTTGTATTTGTTTCAAGTAGCCAAAATGAGTACTCTGGGCCATTTGATTTTTTAAGATTTTGGTCGAATTATGGAAAAATAAGTTCAGGAAAAATCTGAATCACCTGCGGATCACCTTGGATACAAATTCGCGCCAACATTTATTTCATATAATTATACGAAAAATAAAATGGTTAAACGAAAGAGCTTTATGCTGTTTTCACCTTTATATCTCTTGCAAATCCAAGCTTGAAGCTCGTGGCATTTGTTGTCATTCCAACCAAGATTCGGATAGATTTCAGCGCACGATTCTCCATCTTCCCCATACTTGTAATGATTATCTGGTTGCCCTTCATACCAATTGGTGAATGTGACATTACTGCCATCACTCCAGCGCATGTCTGTAAGAACGAAATTAAATATATCGCTAAACATTACCTTATATTTATGCTATAGCTCACTAGATAATAGGTTTCTTCGGCAGCCCGCCTAACCGAGCTTCCAAGGTATGAGAAGTAAGGTTTCAAGAAAAGGAACGGCGACAGAGAATGTATCCGGTGCAATCTTGCTGGTAAAATTTAACTCTCACTTATCTCTGAACATATACCAGTTTATATGTGTAGAGTTAATATAAAAACATTTAGAACATAGTTACCACGAATCAGTACAAAAAAACTTACCCAGATCAATACTTATGTCGTTCAAACCAATCCAGAATTTTCGGCTGCAAAATTAAAAATGAAATGAACAATTCAGAATAATAGTCTGCTAAAATTACTGGCGACCCAACATTAGAACATGCAAATAAATTGCAAAGTTTAAAAGTATTCTATTTTAACAATTATGTAAATATAGAACTGTTACAGGGGATGCTGTATTGCAGAATAACCAGCGTCTATAATGCTGTAAATAATAATGTACTGCTTGGAATGTAATATTAATTATTGCAAGTAATATTAACGTCGAATATGTCATAGTTAACTAAATCGACTAAAATAAATAAATTTCATAGATCAACTAGATCAACAGCTTATTCAACATCTTGTGATTACATTTTAACAGCTAATTGGTGACGATTTGTGATAATTAAAAAGTATCTTTATGCTATCCAGAATTTTCCACAGAGGCAACTATTTGATAATATAAAGTTACGGACGGAATGAAGAAGATGTAGTAAGGTAATAAATAACAATTATCAGTAAATTGTGGTTTTGATTGTCTTGTTGTTGGTGTGATAATATCCGTGCTTGGCTGAGTCTGAATCAGACCCTGGTCGAACCTCTAGTTCTCTGGAGAGGTTTTATTAGCGCCCATACCAATGCCAAATCTATGATGAAGAGCCGATGGACCGAATTACAAATCTGAGGGACTAAACAAGACGAGCGGGCCAAGACGCTTCTACCAAGCCGAGTGATTTATCCTTGTACCGGCAACCTCGCTGCCTAAAATATTTAGCGAGTCCTATTCCCCAAAGCTCTTTATTAGAAATTGAACCTCCAATTATTAAGAATCCGTAGACAAGCATTACCGTGTTCATTTTGAACACAACGTGAATATGATTGAAGGAAATAAATGTCAATTTTCCATTGACTATGCAGGAATGAATTTTATTAGCCAAATCTGATATATCCCACAATAATGTTAGCTTTCACCATCTTGTCTAATGGCTTGATCACAGATGGTACGGTCCACTACTTTTCCCACGAAACTTGACAGCTGAAGGATCCTTGTTTCCCAGAAGTGATGGTTGCAGAGGGACATGTAACACGTAATCCAGAGAGTAAACACCTTTCGTTGGGTTTGACAGATTTATGTTATCAAACAAAAACAACATTTTGAAAGTATTTGCCGACGGAAAAAATATTTATCGACGGAAACGTTTACAATAATATCACAAAGTTGAACAAAGTAGACAATTTTGTTGTCTGGTGTTGTTTACTGTCTTTGCATTCAAATGTACTGGAATACCACTCGCTGTGTCGAAGGCCACTTCCAGACTTTCTGTCTACAAGCTGTTATGGCGGCGCCGAGATGGCCACGTACGTACTTATAAATAGGTACTTATAAATATAGTCGCAGCCTACTAATTGGGGACGCACAATTTGATTTTTGATTTCCATGGGGCTGGAAGTTGGGGTCAGGCGGAATTTTGTACTAGGTATTGGCCAAGATTTATTTTTTGTAAACGTTTCATTATATTATTGTATACACATTGTTTATACATATATATTTTTAGTGAGAGTGGGGAAAGGTTTCGCAATGCTTTCATCATATGGAATTACCATCATTCATTTGAAAGTGGTGTCACTTTGTGTACTAGTTTGCTTGTTTGAGTCAGAAAAAGAGGCAACAAATTTCTCAACCGCGACGAAGGTGTTTACTTTCTCAGTCTTTCTGGATTACGTGTATGACCCACTGCAATAATCACTTCCATGAAACAAGGATCCTTCAGCTGTCAAGTTTCGCGGGGAAAGCAGTGGACCGTACCATCTGTGATTAAGCCATCAGACAAGATGGCGAAATCCAAGAATTGATTTTTGTGAGTCACTTTTTATATCGGATTTGGCTAACATAATTCATTTTACCAGTCCTATAAATGCATCTCTTCACGCTTTTATTGACTATAGATAAATTGAACCTCGTTGATAATTCACGGAGGGCATTTATTCTTAATACGAGACATTGACTGAATTTGTTTTAAACAAAATTGTTGTTCTTTGCCATTCATATGGCCATAGCTTACTGCAATTATATCGTGAGGCATACCATTTTGCAAAAAATTTCACCACCTGAAGAAATCTTTCAATTTTCTGAGTCCTTTATTCATCATACTCGCACGTTTTGTTTTCTATTTTTTGTTGGACTTACTTTTCAGTTGGTAGTACCGATATCACATAGCTAAATTCTTCTTGAGTTTGAAAACTAGCTAAGTCTGCTCCTTGTTCCAAGCACGCCTGACGTGCACCAGGCCATGATTGGTATCCTCTCTCATGCGCATTTTCCTTCAAAACCAAATCGCTATAATGATACTTATATTTATCTCAATCTTTTAACTCTTTACTAACCCTAATCCTAACGTAAAATGACATACATGCCTACCCTAACTTTAACCAAATTGGCTGTTTATATAATATCTCACATATAAAAACATTAATGCGTACAATTCTTAGTATTAATAATTATTAGAATTCTTCATTATTAATGTTAGAATTTAGGGGTGGTACAATAACTTTGTGCAGCCTTTATAATAGAATTAAGAGGGTTGGGCAAGAATATTAGCCAGCCAGTAGCGAGAGGCAAGGAAATGCTGGCAGATCTAAAATGGGGTGGGTTGGGGTGCTGGACGAAATTTTTGGCACACAATGTTAAAGGCATGTAATATTGCGCAATAAACTGAATTAGAATCATGGTATGATGAAAACGTTAAAATATACAAAATTACCTGTTAATTCACTAAGCTCAAAAGACTAGAAATAATACGATCACCAAAATCTGATATTGCAGGGGGTACCAGGCATTTGGAGGGGAACTCAAATGTTGCCCTGCGGTCACGGGGTACAGGATTATTGCACAGCACTAATATACGGTATTGTACCTTATAACAGAAATCTCCATACGCAACCCAGTCTATTTCGCATTCTTGGTTAGTCGTTAGAGGAGATGTTGGATCTGATGTAGGATATACATCAATAACCTCTTCTGTATAAAATGGTGTTCCATCGGTCATGTCGGTAAGAGTATAGTCATCATTGGGAACGGATGTCGTTATACTACTATTGGTATTATAGTCTGAATTATTGACTAACTGAGCTGTGAAGTAGATTAATAAATTTTTGCAAGACAGTGAAAAAGATCTTTTTGTCCCACCTCCAAAAACAAAACATATCAACGAATGGATTAGGACTAGATTTCATTAAATCTTGCCAAATATCAGAATAATGTTTTTTCACTTGTTAAAGGGGATTTCGTGACCCACAACCTCATCATTCAACTTTTCTCAAAAAATGTTTTGATTTTTATACCACTGGAAACTTCTGGCTAATCTTTATGTATAAAATATTTCTTTCAGATTAATAATTCGTTTAGCAAAAATACCGTCAAATTTGAATTACGTTCTGGTATATCAGGAGAAAATTACAACACAGTAACCTATGAAGCAGTATACCGTAATACACAAAATCATGTATACTCACCAAGGCAGAATAATCGGAATTAACTGAAATTTTGGGAATAAGATTTTTTCGTGGATATCTACTAAAAATGTCATAAAAAGAGGATGCTATGATCGTGAAAATCTCCTTTAAATGTTTTTTAAAACACATACATCTATTCAAACAAAATTCACCTGAAAACGTTGTCAAAATGCCATTGTAAAATGCTTTTGCAAACGCCATCTTTTGTTATAATTGTTTTGTGCCAACTTTTACAAAATTATAAAAATATATATTCAACCGTTTGGAAACTTCATATATCTTGACATTTAATCGTATATCAAAGACCTTTGTGCGCCATTTTGAAAATATTACGCAAATGTTTTGTATGTGTTGGGAAGATACTAGCTATCCGTTTTTACACACAAACAATGCAATTATTTACTATAGATTTTTATTTGTTGACATTATTTCTACATTAGAAATGATAACTTCAAATCGTAAAGCGCAAAGAGCAAAGACACCCAATATGCAGTGTGCCCTATAAATTACTTTTACAATTGCTTTTATATTATAAAATAATTAGATTAAACCAATCAAAATTCGAGCAATTTGATTGCTAAATTTCAACCATCAAACCATCAAACCTTCAAACCTAACACGAACGAGAAATTATCGGTCAACGTTAAATTTTGCATTATTGTTCTAAATTAGTAACAAATGAAATGGGAGCAAATCTAATAATAACCATTGTTTTACCGCACAAATAAATTGGTTTTATTTAATATGCAGGGAGTTTAAATAAATAATTATTGGCCCGAAGATTCAGAACAAATATTTGTATAGTCTATCAAGAACTTACGGATATAAATATCATCCAAACATCTCCATCTCCATGACGCTTCTATGTTTGTGGTGTCGATTACATTAGAATGTTTGAAATGCTTACTTGCCTTACTTACTTACTTAAAGCCATATTATAACATTTGCTGAGGAGAACGCCCTCAAAAAAATTTAAATTCTGGTTTTTACACGATTGTTATGTACTTTAGTCAATAAAGATACTCTGCAAAAATCAAGACTTTAGGTGCTGTAGTTTTGTCAAAATCCGAGATTTTGAATAAAACGATGGAACCGGCGTTTTATTATTACGATGGAAATATTAGTCGAACACGTATGCACAGTACGTACACGGCGTGCGGGATACACATACACACACCCCGAGGATCGTACCGTATTACAGCCGCGGGAGTAACATGCATGGGCGCTAGTAGTAAATTCCAATTTTCTATGCTTTACCTCACTTGTTCGGCTCAAAATTAAAAGGGGACATATCTGACAGTAAAAGCAAACATTTTATGGAAAATAAATACTAATCTATTTTTACAGAAATGTTATATAATGGCTTTAAGATGAGTGGTGTCCTCGAACTACAACAGCACGCCAAGCCCTTCTGTCCTGCATGGCCGTTCCCAAATCCATAACATCCAGTCCAGTGTCCTGTTTCAATACATCCACGTATGTTAGAGGGTGTCTACCAGGTTTTCTGTTTCCATGTTTTGATGTCCAATGGATCAACTTGGCTACAGGCTCAATTTTGCTTCTGTATGCATGCCCAGCGAAACGTGTCCTCCTCTCTCTGATCTTCTGTGAAAGTTTCGGTAGGTCACCCTACAGCTCTTTGTTCGTGATGTGCTGCTTCCAATTGATGTTGCCCTAAGCATTCTTGTGTAGCAACCATCAAATTCTTTACATAGTCTGAGAGACATGGTCCATGCTTCACATCCATAGGTTAGTACGGATTCAACGGTAGCAGCAAATAAACGGGTCTTGAATTTCCTTGGGAGAGTTGACCTCCAGATTTGTTGATGCTGTTACATGCTCTCCATACAGCTGCCTTGCGTGTTTTTACGTCTTTTTCCGTGCTAGCCATCCATGCACCCAGATACTTGAAGTCGCTCACCTCTTCTAGTTTGGTGCCATTGTTTGTCTGGATAGATATCTCTTGAAAGACATGAACTTTGTTTTTGAAGCATTCATTTTGAGGCCAACTTTTCCAACAGATGATTCCACCCTTTGCAGTAGCTCTTGTGCTTGGTGGATTTCCTCTAACAGTAGGGCTATGTCGTCTGCAAAGTCTAATATATCTGTTAGCACTTCAGCTCCGATTCGTCTGCTTCTTCTCTTTTCCAGCTGGAATCCAAGCTGCTCTTCTCTGCCTTCGACTGCCTCCCTCAATGCATAGTCCAAAACCACCACAAAGAGGTATGGGGCAAGGGTGTATCCTTGCAGTACACCAGCAAGTATATCTAACAGTTCAGTTTCTCCATCTGGCGAAACTACTTTTGCCTTGGTATCTTCATACATTCTTGCTATACCTTGATTAGGGATTCCATAGGCTTTGAGAATTTGCAGCATATTTCCTCTATGAATGGTATCAAAGGCTTTCCTGAAGTCTATGAAAGTTATTATTGCAAGCAGGTTTTTAGCCTTCCTCCTTAGGGCTAGTTTTATTGTTGTTCGGCCGACTCTGAAACCATTCTGGTTGATCCTAAGAACTTTGTCTACTTCAGGCCTGATCCTGTTGAGAATCATTTTGTTGAATATCTTGGCTACAACTGAGCTTAAGCTTATCCCTCGATAGTTCGCTGCTTGACTAAGATCTCCTGATTTAGGAATTGGTACTATGTTGAGGATATACCACTGGTCAGGCTTGCTTCCTTTAATCAGTGCATTGTTACAAAACTCCAACACTATGCCATCCAGATCACATCATTTAAGTACCTCTGGTGAAATACCATCCTCTCCACAACTCTTCCCTTCTACTAGTGCAGTCTTTGCCTTTGCATATTCCTCCTGACTAAATGGTGCCACATTGATGTTTAGATCCTTGTCCACTGGTACAATATCCTCATCTTCTCCATCTATTTCTGGAGGGCTACCTAGGAGATCTTTAAAGTGGGTGAACCAGTTTTCTAAACTCAAATGATATGTTGCATGATAGCCAGTCAGGATTTCGGCCAGTTTTTTCAACATCTTCTGCATTATTAAACATTACAGAGGATTGGTTAAAATCAATTGATGATGGTGAGTACATTGGTCTTGTAATGTTAGATCTAAGAAAGGCTTTCGACACAGTGAATCACAATATTTTAATTGATAAATTGCCAAATTTTGGTATAGATGATCATGTTGTCAACTGGTTCAGAAGTTACCTTAGTGGTAGATCTCATATAACTGGTGTAAATGGGTCAAAGTCTAAAGACCAACGAAGTTCTTGTGGAATTCCACAAGGCTCGATACTTGGGCCGTTATTGTTTATTTTATATGTTAATGAACTGCCTAAATATGTTAATGTAAAGGTGAGCATGTATGCTGACGATACAGCAATTTATTATTCTTCAAAAGATGTTAATGATATTGTTAGAATACTAAATAATGATTTAAATAATGTTGACAACTGGCTTGCAAGTAACAAATTAAGTCTTAATGTTGACAAAACCCATTTTATGTTAATTGGTACTCCACAAAACTTGCAAATTTATGTAATGATGATCTTAATGTAAACATAAAAGGAACCCGTCTTCAAAGGGTTAATCATTGTAAACACCTTGGCATTGAAGTTGATGATAAACTGTTATGGAACAATCAGATTGACCAAGTGAGAAAGAAAGTTTTAACTGGTTTGTATTTTCTAAGGAGAGCCGCTAATTTTATCCCCAAACACCATCAGTGTCTACTTTATAAAAGCATTGTTGCCACTCACTTTGACTATTGCAATGTTGTTTGGGGAAGATGTAACAAAACCCTTAGTAATAAACTTCAAGTCTTACAAAACAGAGCAGCAAAAATTATTACAGGTGTAAGTAGATATGAGTCAAGTACAGAAGCTTTAAATGTTTTAAACTGGAAAAACCTTGAAGGAAAGTTATACATAAACGAAGCAGTTACAATGCATAAAATTGTAAACAATCAAGCACCAAAATATCTGTGCAATAGATTTGTTAAAAAGAAACTTGTTATAACACCAGAAATAAAGATGTTTTTATCATGGATAAGCCAAATACTGAATATAAGAAGCGTAGCTTTAGTTATAGAGGTGCTCAACTGTGGAACTCGATTGATGACAATGCTAGAAGCATGTGCAATGTGAAACATTTTAAACAACTTATTTCTTAATATTTGTGAATAATTTATCATTTTGTATATTTTATATTGTTTATTATCTGTATTATTTATGTAATAGTGATCTTGATGTGTTTTAATAAGTTAAATTTAATTTGTATATAAATCGTATATGATGTATGGATCTTGGGTATGGATGATGCGTGTTGAGGGGATGAAAGGGTGGGGGTGAGTTGGGTGTGCGTGTATGTAAGTGAGGGGTGAGTGGAGTGTATGTTGTTTCATGGTGGGAAGGGGTGTGCTTGTATGAAGATGAACGTAGGTGCTACTTTTATAGTATTTTATATTAATATGAAATTTCTGTATTTGTGCAATAGTGGGCCTGCAAATTATCACGATGTGTTTTAATAATTTATTTCCTAAAAATATTTTTGAATAATTTATCATTTTGTATGTTTTTGTGCAATAGTGGTCTTGATGATGTGTTTTAATAATTTAAATATAACTTGTACATAAATCATATTATAACGCTTTATTGTGAAAGATGTATGGAGGATGTGTGTTGAGAGGGTGAGAGAGGAGTGCATGTGAGAGTGTGACTGTATGAGGAAGAATGCAGGGTTACTATTTTATTTATTATAATATTTGTCTTTTAGTAAAAGATCGTATTAATTTTAGTTTTTTAGTCTATGTACACTAATATATTATATTTTAAATTAACTTGTGTTTGTTAGTAATATTTTTAATATCCACACGGACATGTGGAAGAACAATACTGTATTGAACATGTTTTTACCGTGTATAAATAAAGCTATTATTATTATTATTATTATTATAATCCTTTCATTCTGTGTGTCTCCCTTCAGCTGACCTTTCATTGATGCTTTCCTTCCAGTTATTTCATTAATTAGCTTCCAGCTTTGTCCATATTGTTTGAAATACTTATGAATATGAACAGGAAAGCTCGCCCTTTGATTGATTTCAACCCATCTCCATCGTCCACCTTCTTATAGAAGCTGGAGCTCTGATACAGGGTGTATCAAAATGATTGGTACCGACGACTTCTCATTTTTGCAGAATTTTTGTACCAGTTTGGGGTTAATTGTTGCAATATTTGAAATTATAGTAGTTTTATCTTCTCTAAAATTTCAGATCATAAAGATAGCACTATCTGTTCAGAAGTTACATGATTCTAAAGGAAAATAGTTTTTTTTGCACTTTTCATCGTAACGCTGGATCCGTAGCGCACCATTTCAAAGCTCTATTTTACTACTCGAAAATCTTGGGAAAATTTTTTCCTTGCATATTTCTTCATTCATGATGTACATGTTCTAATCAATATTTATTGGTTGAGAGTAAGCCGTAATAACTTATAGCCGCAATACCTTAATAATTCAAGCAATAAACCTATTCATCTTGTGGTGTGTAAAGGTAAAACCATGATTACGTCGATCTTCGTTTAAATGACAATGGCTCCCAGATGCATCAACCTATTATCTTCAGATTACTAGATCAATAAGTTAACATATACCCATTTCTATTTATAGTACAAAAACTATATTAATTCGCCATTTTATATTTTTAATATATTTTTGAAAATGTCACATATCCCGGTACCAATCATTTTGATACACCCTGTAGATCTTGGGCGGAAAGGCTGCATAGACAAATAAATGTTCCTGAGTTCAAATTAGCATATTTTCCCCTGATGTAAAAAAAACCCATTGCACTAAGTCTTGCATCCATAGTAAGAGGCGAGTCTCGCAAATAATTGTTATCTTTTTGTGCGTGATTCTAGCATCCTCTTTTATGGTATGTTTCATATCCACGAAAAAAAGCTTATTCATAATATTTCAATGAGTTGTGAGTCTTTGTGAGTTAATGTATGATTATGTGTATTTATATGACACTGTGTTGTCATTTCGTTCTGTTAACAGAACATAAACACACAATAGATATTTTTGCCAAACGAATGAATCTGCAAGAATATTTTTTGCGCACAAGTATTGTGTAGCCAGAGGTGTCCGATGGTGTAAAAACCTCAACCTTTTTTTTGAAGAGATTGGGTATGAGGCTGTGGATCACAAAATGCCGCTTTAACACTAACATCTAAAACTTTGTTCACAAACATGCGGAAATAACCACAAAGCCTTGGCATTTCGGTATTAAAAGTCAGTCAAATATGACCAGATTGGAAATGGTGGTAAACAAATGAAACATTTAAATAAACTGTTACGCTAACAAAAACCAAGAAGAGATAGATACGTTTACTTACTTTGTGTTAAACCGGTTGCAGCATTATACAACAGTACAAGCGCCACAACAAGTGTCCCCATCGTTGCTCTGTGTGGTGCGCGAGTGTTAGTGAAATCACATCTGGTACTGGAAATGCAATCCACTCAAGCAAAATGATCTAATATAATATTCGCATCTAGAAAGTGTTGCACCTTGTGCATGATGTATGTTAATTGAATTCTCATAGGACATTATTATTGGCAAAATGTGGACCACTCGCGCGATTGTTTTAAATTCAAACCAACGAGGGAATGCCAATGCACATAGGTTATACTAATGATTTCCTCAGGACCATGCTCGGATCTTTATTCCAACCCAAAAGTAGACCATTAGAGCCATAATACGCATGCATAAAAATGGTACAAATGAAGCAATCAGAACCTACTTGGGTTGGGGATACTAAGTGACGGATATGGTGAAATTGTATGTCAAATCAGCTCCTTTGGGACCTACTCCCATCCAATTAGGACACATAATACTGGACTTTTACCCTTTCGGAATCTGCTCCAGGCCCTCCATCCTCATTTAATCCAGATCTGGTCTACCCCTAATTGCATGCGAATACATTGCGTGCGTACTTCAGGTGTTACTTGTAGTGCAGAGGATGATTTAAGTACTACCCAACACTACTTGCGGTTTGCATCTCTAGCTGTGTGAGTGAACATGGCACCACTGTTCGCCCACTGCATAGACGTGCATGGTTAAATTTGAAATTGGACAGATATATTTACAATAAAACACATTCAAAATGCTGGTCGATTTCACATTTTATGTTATCTACAGAAGGTGTTAATTATCCTTTATGCATACATCACTTTTGTTCTGAAATCGACAGACACACACACAATTCTAAAACAACATCTTTTGCACAGAATTCAATGGGATTTGAAAACTAAAGTGGCGGTTGAGACTCTAGTGATAACAATTTTGCAGTGCATGATGGGGCTTCCTTAAATCATGCTCTGCTTGTAGTGTGAAATAAAAATTATATTTTCCTCTCAACAAAAATTTGCGTTTCAACATTATTTTCCTCCGGTTTTGTTTTAAAGAACTGTTAAAAAACAGGTCAGGCTTTCATCGTAAACTAATTAATGTGAGACAAGTCGATACAATTTGTTCATTGGGTGCGAGCACGCCATTATAATCTAATTGTAAATACATTTAACCCAGTTGCAATTTACTTACATTTTATTATCGTACTTTGAACTACATTTTAAGCATTTATTACACAAGCTGTATCAAAATGGTTGTTTCCCATCAAAACATGCAACATTGCATTCTTTTTAAATGAAGGTACAATACATTCAACAACTTTCGCGAATAGTGTAGATACATCGATGGTAAAACACATCAAATAAAGTAACTACCCCCTTAATGGATAACTATTATTCCAGAACGGGTTATTGTATGCCACATTTGTGAAAAGTATTGGAAGCAGCATTTATTTCTGCGCATTATGACACCTCATTTGTTGCAATGGCTCAAATATTAATGTCACAGCGTAGATTTCAATGAACGTAACCCAAGATTTGAAAATGGCAACAAAATCCTATTTCCTTGTGTTCAGTATCCATGGAAGGAAGTACAAGGACCGCAACGTGCATATAATGACGAAATTGTACTGTACTTTTTTCGCGGGAAAAATACTCAAGTTGCATCAAACTGCGTGAAGCAGTATCAAAAGATAAGTTCAAGGTCTGTTGGGCGTTATAGTGGACGTTTCTATCAAAGATGCAAGTCGCAACCTCTTTTTATACGGCTGATCTCATATACACATTTCAATCTGCGCGTAATTATGAACAGCACATGTGTAAGAAATAATTTCTAACAAATTAGAATGGAGATATATGAAAAGCGATTTTGTTTTTGTAAGTGGAAGGGTAAGATATGATTTCTTACAAAATGAAAATCGACTTTGTATGTGCATGGAAGTGAGACAGGTGGAAACTGGTCAATCCAACATCTATTGAATTATTTACGTAACATTACATAGAATGTACGAACAAACCTAACAATGTAGCCGGCGTGTCTTTAATGTTAATCACACTTGCCGCCTTTTTGCGGAAAAAATTACATAATTACAGAAATCTAACCAAAATACCGTATTCGACCGTATGTTTATTGCTTACATGGTTTTTTTAACTTCAAAATAATGGAAATCGAGCATTTACGTCTTAACCGCTATTTATCGCTAAAAGATAAATTGATATGCGCACTTGGCACATAATATTACATTATAAAATCATTCTCGCATCTATTTGGGCTGCCCGAAATTGCTTTTGACCAGAATGTTCCAGAGTCGGGTATTATTTTTTCATTCTGCGTAAAATAAATCACATTTCATTTCATTTTCTGTTTTAAAACGGGTATCTGAGAATGTACTTACACGTACATTTAATCAATAGCTTTTCATACCTCTAATAAAATTGTATACATTAAGGGATCTAGAATGCGCGTTTATGGCGTTTCGACAGTATTTTTTGTGGGACATGGGAGCACCTCAGACGTATCGAATTGCATTCTGAATACGAAGCATGTCTTTCTGATATCAAATAATTTTCATTTTTTGAAATTCACGATATAATACAAATTTTATGACAATTATTAAAATTTGATATTTTTTTTTTTTTTGATATATAACAGTCCTCGAAATAAATTTTATAAATCTAATGATATATTCTTAAAGTGTACATTACGTTTGGGTTTTGGAAAGAACCTTCTGTTAAATCATGCATGACTCAATTACAAATCTCTACATCCCTTTCTTCTTGTCTATTGATATTTTGAATAGTGTTTATCTTTCCCTAATAGATAGCGCCCTGGTCGATTCTTCCTGCATATCAATATGCTTCATTTACATTACAGTACAGAGATCGGACACTAATCTCTGCAATAACAAACCATAAACAATGATCACCTATATTACAGGTGATATAACAGGTCTATATTACAGGATTAGATTAGTAAACTATGATCTATTTGCAAGTATTATAATATATTGATTGAGCAGGAAAGATGTGATACTATTTTCTTGTATAGTAGTCTAGTTGCCGGCGTCAGGTATCAGGTATACATAGAATGGTTTTTTTATGATGATGACATGTATGATGCACAATCATAGGTGTTGTGCGTTTGGCAATTTGGGAGGGGTGGGGTTCAAAATGACCCCATAGGATTATAAAATCAAAATTTCAATTGCTCAAATACCTCTTTCAAATATATCAAATTATTGATAAAACGATATGCGAGTTCCCTAAAACCATTGTGTTTTAAAGCATTTTAACACTTAAAAGTGTAGCTAGCAATATTGAATTTCTTCCTGAACAATAAAACAAGTACCGTCGGATCCGTAGCGGTCGCTGCGGGACAAGGAATTCAATTTTGCAGTGTTGGTGTCTTTGAAGCAGGTTCAAGTTTGACCCCTATTTTGACCTGTAACCCCTCTGTGAGCTTAACCTTTGAGGGCGCTCATCTTAAAATAATGCCAGAAAGGGTATTTCCATCCACACCAAAAAAAAAATCAAAATTTGAAAAATTGTGCTCGGAAACCAATTTTGGACACTTTTGATGTCCAAACGATTTTCGGGAAAAAAGCGTCATGACATCAAAAGTGTTCGGAAACCGATTTCGGACACTTTTGATTTCCAAACAATTTTCGGGGAAAAAGCGTCTTGACATCGAAATTGTTCGGACACCGATTCCGGACACTTTTGATGTCCAAACGATTTTCGGGAAAAAAGCGGCTTGACATCGAAATTGTTCGGACACCGATTCCGGACACTTTTGTTGTCCAAATGATTTTCGGGAAAAAAGCGGCTTGACATCAAAAGTGTTCGGAAACCAATTTCGGACACTTTTGATGTCCAAACGATTTTCGGAAAAAAAGCGTCTTGACATCGAAAGTGTTCGGAAACCGATTTCGGACACTTTTGATGTCCAAACAATTTTCGGGAAAAAAGCGTCTTGACATCAAAAGTGTTCAGAAACCGATTTTGGAAACGTTTGATGTCCAAACGATTTTCGGAAAAAAGCGTCTTGACATCAAAAGTGTTCGGAAACCGATTTCGGACACTTTTGATGTCCACACGATTTTCGGGAAAAAAGCGCCTTGACATCAAGTGTTAAATCCCCTAATTTCCTTAATTCTTGTCAATTTCCTTAATTCACCAGAATTTCCTTAATTCTCTTCAATTTCCCTTAACTTCCCTCAATGTTCCCAATTCTCCCTCAATTTCCCCTCATTTTCCCAAATGTCCCTTAACTGCCCTCTATTTTCCCAAATTTCCCTTAATTCTTGTCAATTTCCCTTAATTCACCTGAATTTCACTCAATTTCCCTTAATTCTCTTCAATTTCCCTTAACTTCCCTCAATGTTACCAATTCTCCCTCAATTTCCCCTCATTTTCCCAAATTTCCCTTAAATTCCCTCTATTTTCCCAAATTTCCTTAATTCACCTGAATTTCCCTCAATTTCCTTAATTCTCAAATTTCCTTAATTCCCCAATTTCCTTAATTGCCCACAAAATCAATTAATTCACCTGAATTTCCTTAATTCCCCAAAATTGCCTTTAATTTCCCCCATTCCCCTCAATTTCCCTCATGTTCCCCACTTTTCCCTTAATTGCCCTATAGGCCCTCTCCCTCACCAAGTAGTACCATAGCCATGCGACAAACGATGTTGACGTAACAGCATTTTTTAGAAATTGTTGAAAATCGTGTATATGCCCCTTTAATGACCTAATTAGCATATTTCGGGACGAAACTCTTTTCCAGTATGGGGCCGGTACCTGCCTTCCCCCTCACCAAGTACCATAGCCATGCGACAAACGATGTTGACATAACAGCATTTTTTAGAAATTGTTGAAAATCGTGTAATGCCCCTTTAATGACCTAATTAGCATATTTCGGGACGAAACTCTTTTCCAGTATGGGGCCGGTACCTGCCTTCCCCCTCACCAAGTACCATAGCCATGCGACAAACGATGTTGACGTAACAGCATTTTTAGAAATTGTTGAAAATCGTGTAATGCCCTTTAATGACCTAATTAGCATATTTCGGGACGAAACTCTTTTCCAGTATGGGGCCGGTATAGGCCCTCCCCCTCACCAAGTACCATAGCCATGCGACAAACGATGTTGACGTAACAGCATCTTTTAGCGTTTGTTACTAACGGACTAACGGACGCACGGACGGACTAACGGACGGACGGAGAGACATGGTGACTTATAGAGCTGCTACCCGCAGCTAAAAAAACACCACACATTCTTCTTATCAAATAACCCTTTCAAAAATCTCTCAATTATTGTCATGTTTACTATTAAATTAGAGGTTATATTAATAGTACATACTATAGTTTGATCAGCTCGTAATCGGCGGGCCTTATCCCCACGCGGATGAATATCAATCTATTTTATTGCGAGAATTGTTTTATGAGATCTTGCCAAAAGCATCACAAATTATCTAATTTCTTTCACAAGCACAATTATTAATACCAAACCGGTCAACTGAATCACTCTTAACGTCGCTCTGCTTTTGGGCGTAGTGGTAAAAGCCTAACAATTCCCGCCGATTACGAGCTGATCAAACTATACATAAGAAATACGTGTTTGGTAAAAAATGATGATATACATTGTGATATGATATGATATGCAACTCAAACAATTGCATCACTCAATGGGTCTTAGAAATTCTGACGTAATATTGATACAAAATGATATTATGATGTAACGATGAAAGTACAACATAAAATAAAGGCGTTTGCCAACCAGTTATAATAATTGAGTAGTATTGTAACGGGATTTCCCCCCTATAAATAGCTTGTTTTTCCATTATTTTGCAAGCCAAATAATCACGTGTTTTGCGGCTACATCAAGGTATTTTTTGTACCATACTTCAGTTATATTTAGAAGTTATCCATTGTATTCAGCGCGTACTGGTAACATTGTAAGCTGTTGTACAGGAAGCGGCACCGCCTTTGTGAGGATATAGCAATCGCGGACGCTGATTGGTTAAAAGTCAGCTGATCCAAACTTTGGCGTGGGATTGAGGTGCGCGATTTGAGAAACTTGTCAGACGAGACTAGATCAGGGGACTGATGCAGGACGACCAAGACTAGTCCATACAGGACCAACGCAATATTTAGCACTAATAATCAACGCCTTCAGGCGTTGGTCCTTATAGATTGGTGCTCTACCCCCAGCAGCGCAATCGAATTACCATAAGCAGTGACCTGAACCAACCCAGTTAATGACAACGTAATAACTCCAAATATGGTTGGTAACCCCGCCCATCATTTAACCGCATCTGTTATGTAACTGGGACGAGTACGCTAGTCATCTCAATCGATTGATTTTGAGATTGCATGGATCAAAACACTTCACACTTTTAAAGTAACTTGGTTTACCAGTGTAGGCCTAAATCGTGATATCATATTGATTAATTTTAAAATCAGTGTCATTATATTAGTTCGGTTCTATTTTGGAAATGTGCTTATATAAGCATCAAGCGGCAAGTTGGTACTCCGTGACCCTCAAAAAAGACCCAAAAGACCCTCAAACACCCTACATACTCATAGTCATATAGGAGGCAAAAATTAAACATGCTCCAAATTCACTAAAAACATGTCAAATTATTTGTCTGGGTCTAAGGATCACAGTGTAACATATTTGCACGTAGGACACATAGTTTTTGAGGCTCGACAGGTCCAAGGTCAATTTGCATGCTAAGGGTGAAAAATTAAAAGTTACTCCGATTTTCGAAAAATGGTTGCAAACTGACATTCTTCAAGCTCAAGGGATTCTTAGATTAATCACTTAATCGTTGGTTCATTCAACCAACCAATAAAGTATTCAACAAACAATCAAGAAAACAATCAGAATTATTTAATGAATTGATAGATTAATTTAATTTAATTGATATGGTCATCCTATCAATCAATATAATATAATAATATAAATAGAATCACAATAACTTATTAGATTGATATGAATTAATAGTCAGTCAAGCATTAAACTACTCAACAAGCATCAATTGATAATCATTCGTTTGATCAATCGATCAATTATGATTATTAACAAATTACATTGTATTCTCGTAATTAATGTACCGTATCTTGGTGTTAAAATATCAATCAATTAAGTAATCGAGTCAAGCAACCACTCAATTTATAATCAGTCTCTCAATTGGTAGGTCTTCATGTCTTACACTAGGATCCACAACATGCTCATCTAATGAGGGCACAATTCTTTAACCCCAATACATTTGTATATTCATTGAATGACCTTTGAAAATTTGGGTACAAAAACTTATACTCAGCAACTTGAGGTCAAATTTGCACTATTGAGTATTTAATTGAGGTTATTGAACTTTGTCATTGGGATGAAAATCATGGTATTATACCCCCTTAAAGTAAATAAATGAGTGAAACCCAAAGTTTTTATGAAGCGTGTGTCTTCCAATTCTATATTTTTCTTCAACATGTTAAACGAATAGGCCAACTATCACAATTAATAGAGGTTGTGCATATGACGTATCATACCGTAAATATGGTGGACTCCTCAAATCCATTCAACAAAAGCATGATTGCAATCTACAGGGACAGTTCGTCTCACGCACATAACAAATGCACTACGATCAAATAGGTTGATGACAACATTTAATTGAATGGACTGCACTGCCCAATGATTAAACATCGGTTCAAATCCTTTGTTTGTAGCCAATCAATAATTTCAAGCACAACCTCTACAAAAATAGTAACGAATCGTGGTTAACCAGGACAATATTAAATGTAGTGATGGATGATGACAAAAGGAACTGATTGTGTGCTACCTACAGGTCAGTGAACTGAGGGTAAAACCGAGTATTATAATAGCATTAACACATATGCAACTGAAGAGGATTAATAATCAATTTTGTTACGCAATACTGGTGTTAATCCCAAGCTAGAAGCTAGTGTTCTGGTAGCAGGTAGGCAAGCCACACCTACTGACAGCTATTGATGATATTCAGTCGATCGGATTGGCTGAATATCATTAGTGGCTGTCAGTAGGCGTGGTCAATCAGTTTGACATTTCCCCCGACTTTCCGGGAAGGATTTGTCGAATGTAGAAGGACCCACGCCTGACGGCGTGGACTATCGTACTAAATGGAGCGTGGTCCTCCTTGAAGGACTAACCAAGACCGATCCGTGATGTGAGACTGACGACGACGTGGGCATACCGTGTTACGTGATGGATAGGCGAGTAGAAAGCGACGAGAGAAGACAATTTCGACAAATGGACAGATAATATTACTTTTGTATGTTTTTCTGGAGGAGTAAGAGGAGAGTTTGGAAGAGATGGAGATTACCGTGACAATATTTTTGTGTGGAATTGGAAAAGACCAAGTAAATTGACAGCAGCGAATGGATGATACAAATTTACAAGTTGACGAGTTTTAATAAATTAATTGTGACGACATTTTTACTTCGTAATGTGCTGAGAAATGGGGAAAGATTCGCATTATTTGAGTGGATATTATCGCCTGGATTGGAGTTATATCTTCAATGGAGTTTTGGCAGCTCATGATGCACGCAATGGACATGATATTTTCAAATGATTTAGCGAAGACGACATTTTCTTGCATCATCGCATGTATTTCTGCAATGGACATTTCGCAATTAAAAAGCTGGCCAGCAAAATGTCGGATTTTAATTCAGTGCACTTCGCGAGAACGACAGACAAGCAAGATCGACAGGCGACGACATGGGACATTGTGTGTATATTTTTAATGTGAGTTTATGATTTTGATATGCATAATTAAATGTAAACAAACAATTTGTGCTTCTTGAGGGGGGATGAGTTACACAAATGTTTGCCAAATTGGGATGTGTTTTGGGCAATGTTTTGGGTTTTATTTGTTTTAAACATTGTTTTGAGAGTCAAAATATCTGAAATTGGGTCAGAGTTCAAGTTCAGGTCATTGTTTGGCAGGTAGTTGCATAATGTACCAAATTTGTGCATACTGATTGCGTAATCATATTTTTGGTTTAGGCTAAATGCTCTGTGTATATTAAAGTATGTAGTGCACCATTTGATTCAAGATTTGCATAATCTATAAGTGTTATATATTGGATATGTGATGGTGTCATATTTTAGGCCTTCCCTTACCTTAACTGGTTGTGGTGAAGACTCTTGTGCTTCTGGGTCTCTCTTGCTTTTTGACAATTTTACTGTACTTTCCAACTAATTAAAATTAGTTGGAAAGTACAGTAAAATTGTCAACTTCAGGTCTTCTTGCTTTCACTAGCCGGTAGTTACCTTTAAGCCCAGTAAAGCACCCCTTAATATCCAATTGTATTTCTGTGTGCATTTTGTGAATGAAAGTCCTTGGTTTATGTAAAATGCTCAATTTGTGAAATGTAAAGTAAGCTGTTTTTATCAAGATGTGTATTTCTAAACAAAGTATGGTAAGCCATTGTTGATAAAATTAGCATTGAAATTGATGATTGTTGTGTGACAAAAATAGAACTTTTGTAATGTGATTAGTGACACAGCCATTGTTGAAACCTTGTATTTTTGTGTATTGTAAACTGTCAAGTTGAGTATTGGATAAAATTACACGGGTTTTGTGTACCAACTCAAAAATGTGTGTTGAGGAGTAAACCGGTTGTATTTTATTAAAGACACGCAGAAAACAGAAGAAACCCGAAGTAGAGATACTAGTTACACTGACGGGTGGCTACGGCGTATTACTGCTATACTGGAAGTTTCACTGACTTCTGTGTTAGGGCTATGCAGACTCCTCGTGCACTTTGAAGTCTGTGGTGGCCCTAATGTGTCATTGTGTAAAAAGCTTGTTTCTGTATAAAAAGATTGTCTTTCAAGTGGAAATCTGCGCAGTGGTGCAGAATGTGTTGATGTGGCTCCCAGCATCAGCTCCCGAAGGTTGTGCGCAACATAGATTTCCATGAGGACATTCGCTAAACATGTGTTCAGCGTGTAGGCGTAATATGGTTTCAGAAATAATGCTTGCAGTGTGCATTCATAATGTCATTTTTGTGTAATAATTGTAAATGTAATATTAATGTTGGCAATTGCGCTTTTGTGATTTATGCATTTAGGAGTTGCAGATTAGGCGAGTTGTGAGAGAGCTTTTGTGAGAGTTTAGGGACGCGAAGGTTTGAGGCGCTTAAATTGCAGGTTAACATTTGTGTACAATGTTAGAGTCGTGTATTGTTCAGGATTGTGTGAGATTAAAATAGTTGGAGAATTGGCGAGTTCATGGTAAAAAGGTGCTCAGGTGATACCAGTAAAAAGAAATAGTGTACAGTTGTAGTAGAGACATTAAGGTTCAGGAGTAAGGTAAAAAGTCAATGGTTGTAAGGTTTGGCATTTGAAATAGTTTGTGCATGAAGTTAATAGTGCAGTGACCTTTGTTTATGTATTTACATGTGTCAGGTGCTTTGATGAATCCTAAAAAAAAGGTACCATGTATTACTTGTTATTGTATAGGATGCTTTGATGAAACTCAAATAAAAAGTATTCTTTGTAATGTTAATTGTGAAACTTTTGTAAAATGATGTAATGTGTCATAATACAAAGTATGGTAAGCCATTTGCGTCATAACAGCAGATAAAAACACACTGTTGCTAATTGTTTAATTAAACAGCTGTGCATTGTAAAATCAAATCATTCCTTTTAGCCAGGTATGGTAAGCCATTTGTGACATAAACTGTTATTCATGTAGTAGATTAAGATGTATTTTGTAGAGTAAGAACTTTAATAAAACTTGTAAACAAATAATAATATTCATTGTTTATTGTCTTTATAAGCCTGACCAGGATTCCTTTGACGGATACCTCGGTGTGTTCTGCCACACCAACTTACCCTGATGGTGGCAATATTTCTGTTTGCATAAATCTGCGCTTTTAGAAACCAGCCTTCGCTACTTTTATTATTTTCCCCTAAAAGGAGGGGTGGCGCTGCTCCAAAAATTGTGGCAAATCCGCTCGGCCATTCAACAAAATAGGGTCAGCCAGCCCCACCCCCGTTCCTTTTACAGTATGATGAAACTCATTATTTTTGACAATTAACGTAATGATAGCTGTCTTTAAGGCCTGGGGTATGAACGTTTGGACAGTATTTATTGTGGGACATCAGAGCACAGCAGACATATCGAATTGCATTCTGAATACGAAGAATGTCATTCTGATATCAAATAATTTCGATTTTTTGAAATTCGCAATTTAATACACATTTTATGGCAAATCATTAAAAATTGATATTTTTGATATTTAACAGTACTTGAAGTAAACTTGATAAATCTGATGATTTATACTTAAAGTGTATGTAGGTGGGATGAAAAGTTGACGATCAATTGAAAATTTTGACCTTTCGTATTGAAGATATGGATTTTTCCCAAAACACCAAAAAAATTAGGTCTTTTTGGGAAAAAAATCCATATCTTCAATATGAAAGGTCAAAGTTTTCAATTGACCGTCGGCTTTTCCTCCCTGCTACATACACTTTAAGAATATATCATTAGATTTATATAATTTACTTCGAGGACTGTTATATATCAAAAATTTGACAAATATCAAATTTTTATAATATGTCATAAAATTTGTATTATATCGTGATTTTCAAAAAATGTAAATTATTTGACATCAGAAAGACATGCTTCGTATTCAGAATGCAATTCGATACGTCTGAGGTGCTCTCATGTCCCACAAAAAATACTGTCGAAACGCAATAAACGCTCATTTTAGATCCCTTAAGCCGTTCTTGCAACTAGTTCTGTTCTGTTCGGTGCCTAACATGTATTCAATGCGAATACTCCTGCGTCAGCGATAGCAGGATAACCAGTTAGACAGCAAATTTTACAAAACGAAATATAATGTGCAAATATTATCTTAGAAGACGCTAATTCTCAGTAAATATTTGAAAAATCTCTCACTAAATATTTTTGATACACACACAGAAAGACTGCAATCACTGCATACATACACAAAACCACATAGGCCTACCCCACACGCACCCCTGTTTGTAAATACCTGCAAACGAGGACCTCATTCACTGCATTATGATCTACTAGGGTCATTCAAAAAGCTCTACCTCCATCATCACACCTCTGTTATCTTACATGCCAGGATATTGACATTACCCATAATTATACTCTTAAATCTAGGCTACAAAATAAAAGTTATTTGATGAAAATGTGAATTGAAGCCAAAATATTTAGTTTGATAATAAATTCTGCTTAGTTACATAGTAACGAACATTTTTATTTTCAATTAATTACTGATAAAAAAAAACCCCAAGCCTACTCTGACCTATAAGCAATGAAATGATTGGCTCCAAACTGTGAAGTGACACATTCGCATCTGAATTTGCGTAGACTTGCGCCTCTCATAGGCCTATATAAATTCATTTGTACACATAATAATGCGATCAAGCAAAATCAGTCGGAACTCGGGGATATTAAATTTTCAGTTTCTTATAGGATAGTAAAAGGCTTTTACAAATCAGAGTTTTGCAGAAAACCCCATTGGAATTGAACATTAACCAGTTCCAAAGATATATGAACAATTAAAGAGTTTCCAAAACAACAACAGGAAACAAAAGGAAATATTTCCTTTGTATGGCTATATATCAAAATCAATATTTCCGAGTTCCGACTGATTTTGCTTCATCGCATCACATTATAATTATGTCACACACTTTCGGGTTTATGAAGTCGTACAGTGGTAACATAAGTATTCTGAATTTCTGCAAAGAGAATACAGTTTATCCACATTTTTTGACTACACGCAGTAAAATAGAAAGCAAAATTGTAAGACATAAATCAAATTGTAGACTAGTATAAGTAGAGCGAGCTCCCGAAGTGGTACTAGACACGGTTCCTTCGACAACATCTGTTGGTTTTGGCCCTTCTGTTGTCTTTGGATTTCTTGATGTTTCTTCACCTGATGCTGTTCTCTCGGGACCACTCGTTGTCGTCGTGGTTGTTGTAACCTTATATACAGTACGGCCATTGATATCCTGGACAGGACGGTAGTTGAAGCCAATTGGACGTTCATCCTCTTCGTGCGGTGTAATTCTCCGGAATAGGACTTGGAGGCAGCTCTGGAGGGTCGTTCTGGGAAGCGGTACGGAACTTTTCGATCTGAAAAAAATATTGATAGTAATATTGATAGTACGATGATGTTTCCCAAAAGACTTTTAGTTCTTTCATGAAAATTCATATGTATCTTACTATAATTCACCGGAATCTGTACGTGTGTCTGTCCGCATCTTTTCTCGGAGACTGGGGGTCGCACGTTCCTCAAACTTGGTGGGTGGGTGCAGCTTGATATGAGGAAGAACCAGTTTATATTTTTTAACCTCAAACTTGGTGGGTGGGTGCAGCTTGATATGAGGAAGAACCAGTTTATTTTTTTAAGGTCAAAGGTCAACGACCGGGTCACCCACCCACCAAGTTTGAGCTCCATAGGGGCAATTTGAAATGTCTACCTTTTTTGACCTATGACCTCTTAACCGTAGGTCTGACGAAAAGGTCACCGTGGAAACTTTTGTTTCTTAGTCCAAGGTCCACACACCCACCAAGTTTGAGCTCCATAAAGGCAATTTGAAATTTCTACCTTTTTTGACCTATGACCTCTTAACCGTAGGTCTGACAAAAAGTCACCGTGGAAACTTTAGTTTGTTAGTCCAAGATACACCCACCCACCCACCCACCAAGTTTGAGCTCCATAGGGCAATTTGAAATTTCTACCTTTTTTGACCTATGACCTCTTAAGGGGGTACTACACCCCTGGCCAATTTTGTGCCTATTTTTGCATTTTTCTCAAAAATTACAGCGCATTGGTGACAAGTAAGATATGTTTATTATAGGGCAAGGACTACAACTACTGCACTGAAAATTCAGCAACTCAAGGCAAGTAGTTATTGATTTATTGATCAAATATTGGTTTTCCCTCATGTTTGACTGGAACTCCGCAACTGTTGTCGGTGTTGAAATAAAATTTCCAGTGCAGTAGTTGTAGTCCTTGCCCCAATAATATACATATCTTACTTGTCACCAATGCGCTATAATTTTTGAGAAAAATGCAAAAATAAGCACAAAATTGGGCAGGGGTGTAGTACCCCCTTAACCGTAGGTCTGACAAAAGGTCCCACTTACCAAGTTTGAGCTCCATAGGGGCAATTTGAAATTTCTACATTTTTTGACCTATGACCTCTTAACCGTAGGTCTGACAAAAGGGTCACCGTGGAAACTTTTGTTTGTTAGTCCAAGATCCACCTACCCACCAAGTTTGAGCTCCATAGGGGCAATTTGAAATTTCTCCTTTTTTTTACCTATGACCTTAGGTCTGACGAAATTTTAAATTGCCTCTGTGGAGCTCAAACTTGGTGGGTGAATGGACCTTGATTATGATTAGGGTTAGGGTTAGGGTTAGGGTAAGGGTTATGATTAGGGTTATGATTAGAGTTAGGGTTAGGATTAGGGTTATGATTAGGGTTCGGGTTATGATTAGGGTTAGGATCGGGGTTAGGATTAGGGTTATGATTAGGGTTATGATTAGGGTTATGATTAGGGTTAGGATTAGGGTTAGGATTAGGGTTATGATTAGGGTTAGGGTTATGATTAGGGTTATGATTAGGGTTAGGGTTATGATTAGGGTTATGATTAGGGTTAGGGTTAGGGTTAGGATTATGATTAGGGTTAGGATTATGATTAGGGTTATGATTAGGGTTAGGGTTATGATTAGGGTTAGGGTTATGATTAGGGTTAGGGTTATGATTAGGGTTATGATTAGGGTTAGGGTTATGATTAGGGTTAGGGTTATGATTAGGGTTAGGGTTATGATTAGGGTTATGATTAGGGTTAGGGTTATGATTAAGGTTAGGATTAGGGTTATGTTATGATTAGGGTTAGGGTTATGATTAGGGTTATGATTATAGGGTTAGGGTTAGGATTAGGGTTATGAGGGTTAGGGTTAGGATTAGCTTACACGAAATAATTACATGATGGATCTACCGATTAACGAGTACGAGACAATTTGCAACTATAGAGTTTTCCCAAAAACTCGGCTCGCGGCCCCAGCAATTGAGCCGAAATATGAATTGAAATTCGCGGTGGCTCTTGGTTGGTGTGCGGGGGAGGTGGGGGACCCTTTGTGGGAGGGCGAAGTAGGGTCGGATAATGTGCCTAACACATGAGTGTCATTCCCAAATGGTGGGATTTTAGGTGGTTTGTTCTTACTTGGAGAAACTGGGAGAGAGGGTGCAAAGGCAAGGTTTGGGAATATATTCCAGGTAAATATGAAAACATAACTTGTTATAGGCTTACTGCAAGGGAAACACGTCTAAAATTGGCCCCTGGTTTGCACGTCCCTAATACTATATAGTTTGGGGTGTTGTTATTTAGATCAATAGATGTTGGAGCAAAACACCAGTATGCATCGCAATAATCGCGTCAGTCCATTTTAGTATCATGCATTTCAGATGTATGGCCCTGTATGGTGACTATTAGAACCGATAACGACGTCAAATATTTAGTCAATCATGACCGCCCACTCCCTGCAGTTGATTAAGTGATTGTAATAGCGCCACTATTTTTTCAAATGCGTGGAATGTGGAAAATTAAAAGTGATGGCGTTTTTCACGCTTTCTCCCGATCAGGATCAGGGCCCGATGTTACTCAAAATTGAAGGCCCGTGAGATTTTAGTTTGTGTTCAGTGGCGTAGATTTCTTTTTGACAGGGGAGTGGAAAAGATTTCTTGAAGTATTATAGTAGGCATATCACCCCAAAAATAAGCGCAGCAGAAACACGTTATTTAATGTTTCTACATGAATGAGCTTTATTAAAGTATCAAAAATCAAAAAACGGAATTGAAATCGGTCAATGCATTGTGATGTAGTGTCAATTTTAAGATGCTCATAAATGGAATTAAAACCTGCCACAAATGGCTATAATGACAAAATTGGCACATTTCGAGATTTTGAAGGTTTATTTGGACCCTTGCTTGAAAAAGCAGCGTTAATTTAAGTATCACATGTCGTTACGCAGCATGAATAATTAATTGAAATTCTCACCAGTGTATCATTGAAATAGGTATATCAAATAAATTAACTAGTAAGCTCACTTTTTATAGACAGTATTGTTCAAAAGGATAAAGTACAAAAACATTTAATTTAAAACTCATTTATCATGTGTAGGTATATTATTGCAGCCCCCTACTACCATCTTAAGGGGCTGGGTTTCCCACTGGATGTTTTCAACATCCTTTGGGTGCTCCATGTGTTTTCCTGCTTATACTAGTTCTTCCTCCTTCTCAGCATCCAGTTGTCTAGGGCTTAATATTTAGTTTTAGTCTTCAGCTTCGTTTGCATGGTAGGACAGAATACCTGTTTCAGGTACTTCTGTAGGGTAGAGACACCTGAGTCTGGGAAAAATCGAGACTTCACCGATGCCGCTGAGGGGTACATACACACAGATCTCCTCGGCAGGCGACCAGGTGTATCCCCATATGATTTAGTATGGGTGGCAACTGGACTAAATGCTGAAACCTTTCCTTTATATCCTCTATGACTGTATGACAGAAGGAGTGGCGACCTCTGTCTTATTCAGCCATTGACAAGAAATATGAGTTTACATTTAAGCACCAGGGTTAAAGCCCCTGCTATGAAGCCTGGACCATCTAAGTCACCGTTAGACTATGCTAACATCAATGACGGTTTGATCTCAAAGCCAGTTGATACCATCCCTGGACGGACCAAACCTGATGCAGATAAGGATGGTCAAGACAAATTTGTACAAAGGAAAAACCATTTACCATCAGCACTTTCAACATCAGAACTCTCAACTCACTAGCCAAAAAAGAAGAACTTGCTCATGAAGCCGCACATTATGGCATTGACATCATATGTCTGCAGGAACACCGGATTTGTCACAATGGCTCCCTCTTGCAGGAAGATCTGAATGGATACAGATTAGTCACCTCTTCAGCATGGAAGAACCAAAGGAATGCTGCCACTGGTGGAGTAGGCTTCTTAATCTCACCAAGAGCCATCAATTCCTGCATGTCCATTATTAGTCATAATGAACGGATTATGGAAATTTCTCTGCTGGGCAATCCAACATCCACAGTTCTCTGCTGCTACAGTCCACATAACGAACAACCTGAAGAAGCTGTTATCTCCTTCTACCAAGAACTCTCTTCTACAGTTAATGCCATCCCAGCTCATAACTTACTTATAATTGGAGGAGACTTTAATGCTCAGCTTGGGCCTTTGGATGCTCTCTTCACACCTGCTAAAGAAACCAATAGAAATGGCAACCACATGAAAGACTTCCTGCAGGAACATAACCTCATAGCCACAAACACAAGGTTTCAAAACCGCATCAACAGATTATGGACACATAGGCGTCCTAATGGCCAACTAGTTCAACTAGACTTTGTCCTGGTAAGAAAGAAGTGGATCAACTCAATCAAGAATTCACGTGCATACAGCTCCTTCGAGGGTGTGAACTCGGACCATAGGATTGTTTCATGCAAATGTCAAATCAGCTACCGGAAATGCAGAACTTCCATGAAAGACCCAATGAAACGTATTGACTGGAAGAAGGTTACCAGAGACACGATCCTGGGTGAGCAGTTTGTGGTAGCAGTCTATAACCGCTTCATTTCTCTACACGATGAGCTACAAGAACCCAATATTAGCACCACTTATGATACCTTAGTTGCGGCTAATGAGGAAGTTGCACTGGAGATGCTCCCTAAAAAATCAAAGCAGTCCTACAACATTGCTGCATCAGACAAAGTCACTGAGGCAAGAGATGTCTTAAAGAGTGCATCTATGAAACACAATGCTAGATCCACCCGAGCATCACAAAAGCTCCTCGAATCGGCCAAAGCTACTCTTGATAAAGCCTACACAGAAACTCTGGAGTCCTCTATTCAAAAGAAGACAGAGGAACTTGACAACCTCCATCATGAATATAAACATGCAGCTTCTTGGGAACTCCTCCGGGAGATAACTGACACCAAATCTGCTCCTGTGGTTAGAGTGAAAGGCAATACATCTGAAGAGCGTCGTGACAACTGGTTTCTACACTTTTCCAACTTACTAGGGAAACCAGAGCAAGACGTAAACCTTGAAGATACGTTCTTTAACAGCAATGTCTCTGACGATCTCCCAATACACACTGGTCCATTTACTATGGAGGAACTGCAAAAGGTCTGAGCAAGCTCAACAAGTCAAAAACACCTGGTCCTGACAACATACCAGCCATTGTTTGGAAAAACCCACTCTTCCATCAGCAACTGCTTGATTTCTGTAATGAAACCATGAAGGAAATAAGCCAAAAGCCTTGTCAAGATCCACAATTATACCTCTCCCGAAGAAAGGGATCTTTCACAACCATCAAATTATAGAGGTATCACACTGTCAGCACTTGCTGCCAAGCTGTATAACACTATGCTGCTCAACAGGATTTCTCCTCATCTAGATCCTATTCTCAGACGTAACCAAAATGGTTTTCGCAAGGGTAGATCAACCACACCACAGATTCTAGCCCTTAGAAGGATAATAGAAGAGCTTAAAATCTCAAAGAAGCAGGCATATATTGTGTTTGTTGACTTCTCAAAAGCTTTCGACAGTGTTAACCGGAAGGCCATGCTGCATATTCTTCGTAATTATGGGATCCCTCAGGAGATTGTGAATGCTATTGCAATAATGTATGATAATCCTTCAAGTTTTGTACAAACAGGTGATGGACCAACTGAAGAGTTTCTCTCTACTGCTGGAATCCTGCAGGGCGACACCTTGGCCCCTTACCTTTTTGTGATAGTGGTAGACTATCTCCTCAGACAGTCGATATACACTGACAAGTCCAAAGGGATTGACATCATGCCCAATAAGACGAGCAGAGAGAAGAACAAGTATTTAACCGATCTTGACTACGCAGACGACATCGCTTTAACAGCTACGTTATCACAAGATGCCCAAGATCTTCTGTCATCTTTAGAAGATGCTTCCGCCAAAGTTGGCCTCTTTCTCAATTCCAAGAAGACAGAATATATGTGTATTAATGGAGATAAGAACCCAACTCCAATCCTTTCTCGGGTGGCACACAACTCAAGGAGGTGTCGGACTTTAAATATCTTGGTTCATTTGTTGCCGACAGCAAGAAAGACTTTCTGACTCGCAAAGCTCAAGCATGGAAAGCTTGCAACAAACTGCACACCATCTGGCAGTCCAACATATCAAGAAATACCAAGCTTGCCTTCTTTAGAGCCTGCATAGAGAGTATCCTCTTATATGGAAGTGAGACCTGGACAATGAAGAAAGATCTTCAGGACCGTCTTGATGGTACCTACACCCGGCTGTTGATGAGGGTTCGAAATATATCCTGGCGTGAACATAAAACCAAAGCAGAGATCTATGATGGTGTTCCACAGGTGTCCTCCATCGTTGCTCAACGGCGAGCCAGATTTGCAGGCCACTGCTACCGTGCAAAAGACCAAATAATTTCAGATGTCATCTGTATGAGGCTTCCACGAACATGTAGAGGAAGAAGACCATTCAACTACATCGACTGTGTGGCAAGGGACGTCAATCAAGAAATTAATGACCTCCCAAATCTGATGGCTGATAGAGATTCCTGGAAAAGAATTGTAAACTCTTTCTCGGATGCGTCCGCAAGATAGATAGATATTATTGCAACATAGGTGTGCATGTGTTGACAGTCTGGAACCCGTTGTCCTTAAAATTATGGTTCTTGGAAGAACCCTATAGCCATATAGAACCCACATTTTGCTATTTTGAACCCTTTTCAAGAACATAAAGAACCTTAAAAGGTTCTTTAGAGATGTGATGTTCCAACAAGAACCATTTGTCATTTCAAGAACCCCCTCTGGAATCTTTTTTTCTAAGAGTGCAGGTTAAATGCCTATCTTTCCGTACTTCGTTAAAGAAAACAAAATTTAAAAATCTATCATTGAATAATTATAATAAATTAACCAAATAATTATACTATTTTAGCTATTTCAGCCAATCTGCAGACAAATTAAAGGTGAAAAAATGACTAAGTTCAGCTAATTAATATGCAAAATTGATGCCAATAGAAAACCGTACATGATATCAGGGTGCGGGTTTTTTTGCACACATATGTATACAAAGTTATCTACCAAAACACGTTTCAAAACGTAAAAAGGGGCCAAGTTTAAACAATCTTTCCTGTGTGGCTTAGTCACCCTTTTTTAAACTTGGTCCCATTCAGTAAAGTGGTACCGTAATAACATGAAGAATGAGTCCTAATTTCTACATGCAACAATTAGGTTTAAGGTTACACGAAGAAACGTATAAAAACGTATAAAAGACGTATAAAGTTGTTCTCTAAAACCGCGTTTTCTCAGCAATCAAATATCGCAGTGAGTCAAATGTTGGTGCATGGATGTATCTTTACATTATTTTTGTGTGTTTATAAAAATTTTAGAATCCGTTTGAAAATCCTTCGTTTAAATCATTTTTACGCACCATGTTCACAAGATCAAAAACACGTTCCATGCAGTTTTTTCAAATGTTCGCTCCGTATAAAACCACGCCGAGTGATTGTTTTCTCCTTTTTGTATTGTACTACAAATCGATTATAAGAAATAATGTTGCCATGGGGAAGAACCAAATACAGTACCGATCAAATTTAAAAAGCCCGTTTTGGGGAACATTTTCGAGAATCTTGTCTGAGAAAAAACTGTTTTGTGAAATTATCGATATCTTGATAACGGGGCGTTAATTTAGACATCTGAATACCTACATTATTTCTCAACATTCTGCCAATTGCTATCCCATTTGATTTGTACTCCAAATTGAAGCTAGTATTGCAAAAAACGAGGTTTTTCCTCCATCAGTTCGTTCAAAATTTCAGTGCCGACATGCGTGTTTATTCTAAGAGCCATTGTGCGGACGCGATTGTAATCAAGTAATTACATCAAATTATAGTTACATATCCGCTTCGAGAATAAGAAATTGCGTAAGCTGATGTATGGTCCAGTGGATAGAGCGTTGGACTGGGAATCTGTTATGAACAATTTTTGTGGGTTCGAATCCCCATGTGGCTGAATTTTCTTTCCTTTTTCTCTCTTTTCTCATTTTACTTCCTTTCTTTCCTCTTTTCTTTCTCTTTTCTTTTTTTCATTTTTTTTTTCATTTCTTTCTTTCTTTCTTTTTCTTTCTTACTTTCTTTTTTCGTTCTTTTTCTTTCTCTCTCTCTCTCTCTTTCTTTCTCTTTTCACTATTTCTTTATTCTTTCTTGCTCCTTTCTTTTTAGTTTTATTTGATTGATTCGCTGACTGCAGTGAATCGTGATTGATTTTTTTCACTTTATATAATTCAGAAATTTGTAGGCCTGCTAAGTCTGTCTGTTTGAATATTCTTCCCAAATTCGATTTGCAAATAATTGCTTTTTGATATTGTTGTTGATGTTATTGTTGTACCCTATTACATTGTAATCAGGGGAATAGCAGCATTGATTTATTTCATCAAAGATATCAAGGCTATAAATTCAAAATCAACACATTTTCCAGGGCGTAGCTTGACGAAGTGCCCCAATCAATTTTAAAATTTATAAAATCCTTATGAAAATTGCCGAAAATGGCTTGTACCCTCCCCGGCATCCGACCCGGCATGTCGCCCCTCATGTAACCCCCCGCCCGCCCCGACTCACGAGCTCCGGGCACGAGCTAAGCCAAGTTTCATGTCTTGACCGTGGATCAATATTCTATTGTAAGTAGGCCTACGTCCCAGTACGCTTGTTCATTGTCTGCATGGCTGTTTCTGTTATGAACTTACGCCCCTCTGAAATCAAGCGCATGAAAAACTCTCGGCTAACCTTAAGACTGTTCGAAAGCGGTGCAATATGACGTAGGCTATGTATTATCAAAAACATTTGAAGGTTTATGTTTCATTATATTGCGTGTTCATAAAGAGTAGTAGAGTATTATATATACTTAGCAAATTGACTGTCTGTCAACCTGTTACATATTATAGGCCCTATATCTGTACATAAGGCGCATGATCGCACAAGACGATGAAGAATTTAACAAAGTGAGTATTTGCTACTTTTGCTTAAATCAAAATACATTATAACGTCTTTACGGAAAAACTTCAATCAAGCACGAACATTAATTAATTTACTCTACAAAATGAACACTGACAACTAAGAAAACAAATAAGTAGCCTAAAGATGACTTCGTATGGTCTTTAGAAACTTTCATAAATGGGACCAAGTTTAAAAAAGGGTGACAAGCCACACAGGAAAGATTTTTAAACTTGGCCCCTTTTACGTTTTGAAACGTGTTTTGGTAGATATTAATTCTTTTTTTGAGGTAAAAAGATATTGCGCGGTAAGTGGTTCTTTGTAGCCATGCGAGGCGAAGTAGTTGGATATCCTCATTGCGCGGTTAGTGGTTTTTAAACGACCTGTAACCACCCCAATCAGCTGCATGGGGTAAAAGAATTATTTATTAGCTGAGTTCAGCCAGGGACTGGAAACGACATATTGATGACTATATATAGAGTGTATTCAATAAACCCAAGCGGAACGAGAGCTGCTAAGTAACCGCTATCCTAACCATAAACACATGCATTATCAGACAACGAGTGTTCCATTTCCTCATAGCTTCTCACGTTGTAGGCTACACACGTCAGTCGAATTTAACGGTGTTGGTTTGTTAGCCCTCCAAGTTATAACATCGTTCACTTTGTGATGATATCATTTCAAGAGGTCACTTCCCGATTAACATGATTAAGCTAAACAGCCCATGGAAGAATTTTATGCATGAGCATTGAGCAACCACATCAATGATGTAGGATAAGGATAATGAACTGAGTGCAATGCATTCGTCAAGATAATCGCACGCGCCGTGGAGTTATTGCATTTAGCTCGAGAGCCGATAGGCTCAAGAGCTAAATGCAATAACTCCATGGCAAGTGCAATTATCTTGACGAATGCATTTGCACGAGTACATTATCCGTCATACACTTTGAGTGTAGGCCTATTAAAACAATAGGCAATATTAATTGCTGCATTCATTATATTAGTTTTAATATTAGGAAAATATCTTACATTTTAAAAACACCGTCAGGACATTGACCAGCTACGTAGCATGGTAACTGGTAAAGAAAATCAATCCCTGTATAAGTTGGTATCAATGGTATCGATTGCGCCATACGTCATACTTTAGTAACTTATTCACGCATGGTTTGTAACCAATTGACTTTATGTTGTGATCATTTAGAGCACTGAACCAGTTCACTTGGAAACGATCGATTTAGATGTCCGACTAGTACTACGGTGAATATCAACTGGACTTTATAGCTCTATAATTTGAACTTTAAAATCTACTTATATTAAAACACACGACATTGGGATTTAACAATTTGTTCAGTATTATCATAGGCCTTCAAACACATGTGTTTGAAGGCCTATGGTATTATAAAGCATGATCATGATATTATGCGCTAGTGTGTGTTTCCCGGCCCGGCTATGTTATTTTAGATATAGGCCTACATGTATTTCATTTGTAAAATGCTGAATATTTTGCAATGGTGTCATCTTGTATAATTATGATCCACCTGTTTTTGGCCCTTTTAATTAATAGAAGCTCGATTATTCTCATTTGATGTTTGATTTATTTGAGGTCATTAATCATAATTTATGACAATGATATTTGCACGAGCGATTGCCGAATAGGGTGCAACTCTATACTAGTCTTATTACAAGACTGCCCTACCCCAACCCTAGACCCTAACCCTAAACTCCGTAAACGAGGACAGGACTCAAGTCTAGCGAGTTGCACCCTATTCGGTAATTGTACCCTATTATAGAACACCGTTTGTAACTACACCATTTTAACACCACAGAATGTATATTCGTACTTTTTTGATGGTATATATATCGAACAGACAATTATATAGTTATGTGACCTCTGTGTCGAAAGCGTCACCTAACTCTACTACATGGTTATGTGAAAGTAGTATTTCTAGTATTTGAGCGTGCACGTATTATCTAGAATCTATTGTTTAGCGTGCAGGTTTTAGATAAGGCCAAGTAAAATAAAAAACATGTTTCACGTCCGGGTTTTTGAAAAAAAGGAGGAAGAGGGGGCTTTTTATTTTTTATTTTTTATCGCAAAATCGGTGTAAATCCCATAATTAGAGCTGTTTTAGCGTACATACAATATTGCCTGGAAAAAGGAGGAGGCCTCTTTTTATTTGTTGTTCTGAGAGATAGGCCCCCTCTAACTATCACAAACCCTTATAAAAGTGTTTCTTGTATATTAGCAAGGCTATAGAAAGCATCTCTACTTCCTAGACATATTTTTTGAAAAGGTTATAACTGAATTTCAAAAAATAAAAATAAAATTGAAGAAACCTCAAAAAAGGAAGCGGGAGGGGACGTGAAACATGTTTTATTTTTTATTTGGCCTAATGCATTGTTTAGCGTGCAGGTTTATATAATTTGGGCTGTGAAGGGTAGTTCGCGAAAATAATGCACGGGAGAAGAATACATAACGATGAATAGAAACGGGCACTAGAAGTGTATTAATGAATACCCTCTATTGTTATCGGATTAATTTTTACGACCTTCGATTACATGGTAGTAGCAACGAGGACACGGTGTTTGATTTCACTCACATAATAGATCAATATTGACCTTCATCCAGCAAGGATCAGCCAAGCACTACAGTGGCCAAGCACGAAAGGTTTCTTGTTATCTCTTCAAGTATTTTTACCTTAGGTCTATAATCATAATGCAGGCCTAAATCCCGGGCCTAAATTAAGTGTAGGCCTACTGTTCGAGTAGGAGGATTTGTTTGATATTATTCTTGATTTTGAATAATATTATAGTACCTGTTTGTTTCCATATCGGTTATTAAAATTACAATTCACCACATACACATTCCAGTTTGCGAGAGGTTTATAATGAATAAATGAATAGGTGTTATTATTTCGAATTATAATTATTTAGGGAGAGTGTTTTAGGATTTTGTTAGAAAAGGGATGATTGTTGATCATGTTTATTTTATTGTTGTATGTATTTTCCTGTCATTTCCTGCAAACATAATAAAGATATTTTGATAATTGAAAATAGTCTGTATCATAAATCGTAGAGGTTGAAAGAGTCAACAAGCGTCAGAAATTATAATTTGCCATGGAACTTCGGTCATATTTTCATTTGAAATATAAGTGGATGTTAGGGTCTGCATGCATGGTATGCATAGTATGATGATATACAGACACTGACCTTTCCCTAAAACTATTAAGCAGCAAGTTGTGTATCACACCCACCATGGGTTCGAACCCCTTTATTGTATTTTATTGTTAAACCTGAATAGCGTGATTACTTTTGAATGAGCGGCAGCACACATATTTTTTTCCTCACATCTTCTCTGTAGTACAAAGCTGTCTTTTTATCTAGTGTTTAGACAATGTTTACTCAACCATTGCTATCAATGGATGTTGCCATTTTGGACGATTTCTAACTTTTGAAATGCCCAAAATGAATCAATAAAACCGTGTATAAGATATTTGCGGGGATATTTGGGCGCGATTACAAAAAATTAGAAAATAAATGGGCACTTCTGGGTTGGGTATCTATAGAGGGTATTCATTACTACGTCATTGATGTGATTGCTCATGCATAAAATTCCTCCACATAGGTTGTTTAGCTTAATCGGGAGAGTGACCTCTTGAAATGATGATCACAGTTATCTTTGAGTTATTACAGTGAGGCCCACGTACAATGTTCAACACAAAGTGAACAATGCTATAACTTGGAGGACAAACAAACCAACACCGCCAAATTCGACTGACATGTGTACAACGTGGGAAGCTATGGGGAAATTGAACACTTGTTGTCTGATCATGCATGTGTTTATGGTTCGGGTAGCGGTTACTTAGCAACTCTCGTTCCGCTTGGGTTTATTGCATACACTCTATAGAGGCCCTGCATGAAATTATTGATTGGCTCCAAACAAAGAATTTGAACCGGTGTCCTTCACCGTAGTTATGGCGGAGTACAGTCCATTCAATCAAATGTTGTCATCAACCTATTTGATCGTAGTGCAGGGTTATGTGTGTGAGACGAACTGTTCCGGTAGATTGCAATCATGCTTTTGTTGAATGCATTTGAGTAGTCTGCCATATTTACGGGATGATACGTCACATGCAATGCCTCTATAGATTCTATAGAATTTAAGTATGATATATTTTCGATGGTAATATATTTTCACTTTCAAAGTTTGTAGTTTTCATAATTGCAATTTCTGAATATTATATAAAAAGCGGGAATAAGTCTATAAATGTAAGAGTATGGGATCATTTTGAATGTTAATAAATGCGAAACGCCGGCGGTAGACACCTGCAAGATCAGGGATTGCCGCGATTCTTGCAGTAGCTTTTATGAATAGAATACAATAGTGGATACAATAGCGGATACAATAGCGGAACAATAGAGCTCTCTTACGGGTAAATAAACCTCGTCGCGTTTTGCTAAATTTCGCTTCTTCTTTTTCATGAACTAACCGTTATTTCATTAAGTAACCGTTATTTTTTTTAACTTGGCAAAACCTCGACGCGAGGTTTTTAATTTCAATTGATAACAAAAAATACACAAAAAGTAATTAATTATGCAAATTAGCTAATTACAGCTAATTATGTATTCATGATATTATTATGTAAATTAGGCATGAGTAATTTTGGTTTTTTTTTCAATATTTAATGAAAGTCTATTCATTCACCATAAATTTGTCAAATATGAACCTGTTATGATGTTGAATAAAGAAACTGCAGTTAATTACTTAAATATAATGCAAAAAATACAAAGTTTGACATTTTGACGATGTCTGGAATAGAATTTTCATTTTTTTCTGTAAACATGGTATGTGTCACCATTGCTCAAAGCTAAATCCGAAAAGTAAAAATAAAAATTCATCTGCAATCAGACTTTAAATTAACATTTTGTTATCTGGATTAACATGGGAAGACAAATGGTAAACGGAACAGCCATTTTACTGTATCGCGTATACAAAAATAGTATGGCCTTGGACACACATAATGGCTTAGAGCTATTGTGGTTTGGAAAATTCTCCCTAAAAATTTCTTTGATAATGTTTTGTTTTTAATTAGTTTTACTCAAGGCAAGGCAAGTGTTATTGAATTATTGAATTATTGAATTGTCATTGTGCAGCCACTGTGACATACCTAATTATAGAGAATCCAGCACTTTTTGGGGGGAAAAATATGTTATAGTACAAATGCGAGTAAAGCAAACACATTTTTTTGCCACATTGAAGCTTAAAACCGGCCGGTGAAATATGGTACAAAAGTGGATAAAATTCGCAAAAAATGGCAATTTGTAGCTTAAAGTTGCCAAATATGAGGTCAATTTGGTCAGAAAGCAACCCTAACCCTAACGCTAACCCTAACCCTAATCATAACCCTAATCATAACCCTAACCCTAATCATAACCCTAATCATAACCCTAACCCTAATCATAACCCTAACCCTAATCATACCCCTAACCCTAATCATAACCCTAACCCTAACCCTAACCCTAATCATAACCCTAACCCTATAACCCTAATCATAACCCTAACCATAATCATAACCCTAACCCTAACCCTAACCCTAATCATAACCCTAACCCTAATCATAACCCTAACCCTAATCCTAACCCTAACCCTAATCATAACCCTAACCCTAATCATAACCCTAACCCTAACCCAACCCTAATCATAACCCTATAATCATAACCCTAATCCTATTAATCATAACCCTAACCCTAATCATAACCATAACCCTAACCCTAATCATAACCCTAACCCTAATCATAACCCTAACCCTAATCATAACCCTAACCCTAATCATAACCCTAACCCTAACCCCAACCCTAATCATAACCCTAACCCTAATCATAACCCTAACCCTAATCATAACCCTAACCCTAATCATAACCCTAACCCTAATCATAACCCTAATCATAACCCTAATCATAACCCTAACCCTAATCATAACCCTAACCCTAATCATAACCCTAATCATAACCCTAACCCTAATCATAACCCTAACCCTAATCATAACCCTAACCCTAACCCTAACCCTAACATAACCCTAATCCTAATCATAACCCTAATCCTAATCATAACCCTAACCCTAATCATAACCCTAATCATAACCCTAACCCTAATCATAACCCTAACCATAACCATAACCCTAATCATAATCATAACCCTAATCCTAATCATAACCCTAACCCTAATCATAACCCTAACCCTAATCATAACCCTAACCCTAACCCTAACCCTAACCCTAACCCTAATCATAACCCTAACCCTAATCATAACCCTAATCATAACCCTAACCCTAATCATAACCCTAACCCTAATCATAACCCTAACCCTAATCATAACCCTAATCCTAATCATAACCCTAATCCTAATCATAACCCTAACCCTAATCATAACCCTAATCATAACCCTAACCCTAATCATAACCCTAACCCTAATCATAATCAACCCTAATCATAACCCTAATCATATCCCTAACCCTAACCCTAACCCTAATCATAACCCTAACCCCAACCCTAATCATAACCCTAATCCTAATCATAACCCTAATCCTATTAATCATAACCCTAACCCTAATCATAACCCTAACCATAATCATAACCCTAATCATAACCCTAACCCTAATCATAACCCTAACCCTAACACTAATCATAACCCTAACCCTAATCATAACCCTAATCATAACCCTAACCCTAATCATAACCCTAACCCTAATCATAACCCTAACCCTAATCATAACCCTAACCCTAATCATAACCCTAATCCTAACCCTAACCCTAATCATAACCCTAACCCTAACCCTAACCCTAATCTAACCCTAACCCTAATCATAACCCCTAACCCTAATCATATGATCATAACCATAACCATAACCATAATCATAACCCTAACCCTAATCATAACACTAACCCTAATCATAACCCTAACCCTAATCATAACCCTAACCCTAACCCTAACCCCAACCCTAATCATAACCCTAACCCTAATCATAACCCTAACCCTAATCATAACCCTAATCATAACCCTAACCCTAACCCTAACCCTAATCATAACCCTAACCCTAATCATAACCCTAACCCTAACCCCAACCCTAATCATAACCCTAACCCTAATCATAACCCTAACCCTAATTATAACCCTAACCCTAATCATAACCCTAATCATAACCATAACCATAACTATAACCCTAATCATAACCCTAACCCTAATCATAACCCTAACCCTAACCCTAATCATAACACTAACCCTAATCATAACCCTAACCCTAACCCCAACCCTAATCATAACCCTAATCATAACCCTAACCCTAATCATAACCCTAATCATAACCCTAACCCTAATCATAACCCTAACCCCAACCCTAATCATAACCCTAACCCTAATCATAACCCTAACCCTAACCCCAACCCTAATCATAACCCTAATCATAACCCTAACCCTAATCATAACCCTAATAATAACCCTAACCCTAATCATAACCCTAACCCTAACCCCAACCCTAATCATAACCCTAACCCTAATCATAACCCTACCCCTAATCATAACCCTAACCCTAACCCCAACCCTAATCATAACACTAACCCTAATCATAACCCTAACCCTAATCATAACCCTAACCCTAATCATAACCCTAATCATAACCCTGACCCTAACCCTAATCCTAACCATAATCATAACCCTAACGCTAATCATAACCCTAACCCTAATCATATCCCTAATCATAACCCTAACCCAAATCATAACCCTTACCCTAACCCTAATCATAACCCTAACCCTAATCATAACCCTAATCATAACCCTAACCCTAATAATAACCCTAACCCTAATCATAACCCTAATCATAACCCTAATCATATCCCTAACCCTAATCGTAACCCTAACCCTAATCATAACCCTTATCCTAACCCTAACACTAATCATAACCCTAACCCTAATCATAACCCTAACCCTAATCATAACCCTAATTATAACCATAATCATAACCCTAATCATAACCCTAACCCTAATCATAACCCTAACCCTAATCATAACCCTAATCATAACCCTAACCCTAATCATAACCCTAACCCTAACACTAATCATAACCCTAACCCTAATCATAACCCTAATCATAACCCTAACCCTAATCATAACCCTAACCCTAATCATAACCCTAACCCTAATCATAACCCTAACCCTAATCATAACCCTAACCCTAATCATAACCCTAACCTAACCCTAACCCTAATCATAACCCTAACCCCAACCCTAATCCTAACCCTAACCCTAATCATAACCCTAACCCTAATCATATGATCATAACCATAACCATAACCCTAATCATAAACCCTAACCTAAGCCTAATCATAACCTAACCCTAATCATAACCCTAACCCTAATCATAACCCTAACCCTAACCCCAACCCTAACCATAACCCTAATCATAACCCTAACCCTAACCCTAACCCTAACCCTAACCCCAACCCTAATCATAACCCTAACCCTAATCATAACCCTAACCCTAATTATAACCCTAACCCTAATCATAACCCTAATCCTAACCCTAATCATAACCATAACCATAACTATAGGCCTAACCCTAATCATAACCCTAACCCTAATCATAACCCTAACCCCAACCCTAATCATAACCCTAATCATAACCCTAACCCTAATCATAACCCTAATCATAACCCTAACCCTAATCATAACCCTAACCCCAACCCTAATCATAACCCTAACCCTAATCATAACCCTAATCATAACCCTAACCCTAATCATAACCCTAACCCTAACCCCAACCCTAATCATAACCCTAATCATAACCCTAACCCTAATCATAACCCTAATAATAACCCTAACCCTAATCATAACCCTAACCATAACCCCAATCCTAATCATAACCCTAACCCTAATCATAACCCTACCCTAATCATAACCCTAACCCTAACCCCAACCCTAATCATAACCCTAACCCTAATCATAACCCTAACCCTAATCATAACCCTAATCATAACCCTGACCCTAACCCTAATCCTAACCCTAATCATAACCCTAACGCTAATCATAACCCTAACGCTAATCATAACCCTAACCCTAATCATATCCCTAATCATAACCCTAACCCAAATCATAACCCTTACCCTAACCCTAATCATAACCCTAACCCTAATCATAACCCTAATCATAACCCTAACCCTAATAATAACCCTAACCCTAATCATAACCCTAATCATATCCCTAACCCTAATCGTAACCCTAACCCTAATCATAACCCTAACCTAATCATAACCCTAACCCTAATCATAACCCTAACCCTAATCATAACCCTAATCATAACCCTAATCATAACCCTAATCATAACCCTAACCCTAATCATAACCGTAACCCTAATCATAACCCTAACCCACGGTTGTTTGATGGGATCATTTATTAGTTTTTCAAACAAAACATCGTGTACAACCAAATTTTAGGCTTAAACAGGAAACAGCTAAAAGTGATATCATGCATGCTAATGTATACAGATGCTTTTGAGTCATTCTCAACTTTAATTTGCTCTCTTTTACTAAATTATTCACTTTTATAGCATTACATGAAGGAGTAACCCTTAATCACAGAAACGAAATAACACAAGAACAATAGAAATTAATCTCTTAGTACTGTGTTTTATTCTTTGGTCGTATACACAGTACACAATACATTATTCATATTAATTATTACACAATCGTGCAAATGTGGATGTTCACAATACACAAACTTTTCATGTATTGTAACTCAATCATGCAAATGTGCATGGACAATGTCTTGAAACTTTTTGAGTATTATAGGCCCATGACGGTTTGTAATCTTGCGTTTTACACTGTTTTCAAAGTACATTGTATGGCCTATGTTGTATAGCCTATAGGCCTACTATTATTTACTTGACCATCCAAATACGGTTTGAGCACAGAATACTCGCATCTGATAAAAGGTAATACCTTAAACATGTTACAGGCCCATTCAGTAATCCCAGCGAAAGTGTATACAATTAAAATTGTGTATAAATTGCTTATAAAAAGTGGAGAAGTCATATTGTCTAGGTATTTTTAAAATAACAATTTGGAACAAAAAGAGTAAATGGCAGTATTTATAATACGGTACACTCCTGAAAATAATCAAAGGATCAAAATATTTCATTCAATATTTTTCAAAAACAAAATTGTGATGCGATCAAGTAAAATCAGTCGGAACTCGGAAATATTGATTTTGAGATACAGCCAAACGAAGAAAATATTTCCCTTTGTTTTCTGTTGTTTTGGAAATTCTTTAATTGCTCATATCTTTGAAATTGGTTGTTCAATTTCAATGGGGTTTTCTGCAAAATCCGGCTTTGTAAATGCTTTTTACTATCCTAGAAGAAACTGAAAATTTAATATTTCCGATTTTGCTTGATCGCATCACAATTATCTTGCCAGACGAAACAGTCATGACGAGACTTTTTACAGCGTTTAGCAGAGCATGCATGGACAAGGCGACATGATATAAAATTTTTATTAAAAAGATAATTCGATTAGGTACAATTATGGTCAAGATAATCTGGATGAAATTGTTTGATCCTTTAATTACTTTTGAGGAGTGTAAGTCCCATTCGACTACACAAGCATGTAGATACATGTATATTCATGTAAGAATATCTTATTTAGTTTTTAATACATTTCGGCTTAACCACGGCAAAAGTATGTCAGCAAATCTGATGATGATTTTTAGGATCCTGCGGATGAGCAAGTCAGTGAATGGGCCTTTAAATGTTGCCGACATTGTCCATTATCATGATTATCTTGATCCCAGCAAACACAAAAAGTTTTGCAGAAAACGTTTTTAAATTGTCGGATCATATTTCACCATCTATCAACAAAACAGTAATAAACTGCGGTATGGTGTGTATGAAAAGTATTTAACGTTTTAATATTATATTCAAAACCATTTTTGAAAACTTGCTGGAAAAAATATCGAATATAAAGGTTCTTTAAGAACTCTTGACAAAATATTTTGCAAAAATGTTTGCAATCTTTTGTAATTACATTTTGACAACATTATTTCAATTATTGTAGTAAAACGTTTTCAAAACGCTTTCCGACCTTTATATAACCCGACATTTAAATGTACATGTAATTAAAACGTTTTCATCAAAACCACAACGCGCTTATAACACGTTTATAAAGAATAACGATAGGCCCTATAAAATCATTTTTGTGCTTGCCGGTTTCCACAAAAATGAAGAGGGGAATTGGGGAATTAATATAATATTGTTTTATAGGAAAGCACATTTTCTTAAAGTATACACACTGTCCCAAAATTTCGAAGTTCCCTCCACCTCACCCCGGTATCAATATTGATTAGTCCCGACCAAAAGAAGCGGAGGATGATTTGATATAGGCCTAGGCCTACTTTTATCACAAAGTTACCCATTTTCACTATTTGGGCAAGTTACACTCTTAGAAAAAAAAGGTTCTGTAAATGTTCTACATACAGGACAGCTATATAGGGGTTCTTTCTGTCCATTAAATTTTTGTTTATGTCTAAAATTATTTTTCCTATAGCCATTGCAGAACCCTTTTTTAGTTCTTTGTTACGGTTCTATTTAAGGTTCTATATACAGTAGGCCTACAGCTATAATACTTGACACATTTTTCTTGAAGTGCAATGGCTGCAAAACATGATGAAAATCAACTATATTCGTTCATCTGTAGGGCCTAAAAATAAAACAATTTATACATGAGGTATTTTCATAGACATAATAGAGCTGTATTTATATATCAACTCTAACAGGTCCCCTGAGCTCTATGAGTGTTCTAATAAGGGGTACCGACATTTGATTTCCGAAGGGATGGAAGTTAAAACAAATCGCCAATTTATAGTGTGACAAAAACAAATTCACCCTTCTGATAAGTAAAAATCAAATCCCCCACCTATATAAAGGTACAGTTAAAAAACAAAACCACTGAAATCGACGAAATCAATTCCGTGCAGACCCAAACTTTCATGCCCTTGGAAATCTTATGATGTGCCCCTATTAATTATGCGTGTTGCTAATCTTCGAGATTCGAGTTTCATTTTCGAGTCAAGTCTTGAGTTTCGAATTTCAAATTTTGAGTTTCGAGTTGCAAATTTCGAGCTCGAGTTTATTTCGAGTTTCAAATTTCGAGTCTCGAGTTTCAAATTTCAAGTCTCGAGTTTCAAATTTCGAGTTTCAAATTTCGAGTTTCAAATTTCAAATTTCGAGTTTCAAATTTCGAGTCTCGAGTTCAAATTTCGAGTCTCGAGTTTCAAATTTCGAGTCTCGAGTTTCAAATTTCGAGTCTCGAACTCGAAACTTGAAGATTAGCTACACACATTAAAAAATTATAACCTTATATAGGCCTAATATCTCCGCTCCAATGTCAAACATTTTATCACAGTATAGCACAGTATTATTTATTTGTTTTACCCCTATAACATGTATAAATTGCTACATACACAAAGTTATTGCAACATGCGTCCAATACCAATACCCTGTAGCATTTTGCAATACTTTTACTTAGAGCCAAGAGCTCTTTTGGTCAGTGAGTCATGGTCAGATTGGGTATCATGTTCAATCTTGTATGTATGAAAACATGTAATATCTATATTGCAACCCACCACCAACTTCCGGGAAATATTGAAGTGACTCTTTTCTCCTCAAGGCATCATACGGGCTTAAACTTGCCATAAAACCTAATCAGCCTACTTCAAAATTAACCACACTTTATACACTCAAAAAACAGATAAAAATGAGAGCTTGAGACAAGAAAATGCCACAACGAGCTTTTCCATTTAGGATCTACGGTAACGTATAAGGCCAAATAAAAAAAATAAACATGTTTCACGTCCCCTCCCGCTTCCTTTTTTGATGTTTTCTCAAATTTTTTGAATTTCAGTTATAACTTTTCAAAAAATATGTCTACGAAGTTGGGATACTTTCTATAGCCTTGTTAAGATACAAGAAACATTTTAGGAAGGTTTTGTGATCATTAGAGGGGGTGTAACTCTCAGAACAACAAATAAAAAAGGGCCTCCTCCTTTTTCCAGGCATTATTGTATGTACGGATTGTACGCTAAAACAGCTCTAAGTATGGGTATTTACACCAATTTTGCGATAAAAAATAGAAAATAAAAAGCCCCCTCTTCCTCCTTTTTTTCGAAAACCCGGACGTGAAACATGTTTTATTTTTTACTTAGCCTAATATACATAAATTGGTACATTTTGATATTGCTAACGGTGTGCCTTTCAATAATTAAAACATTAAAATATATTCATTTGACGGCATTATGTTAAATTTGTGCGTCTTTCTTTTCTACTCAAATGCCGACACAGTTTATTATCAAATTAAAACCATTGTCACATTTGTCGGTGGTTTAGCGGAGTTTTCAAGGATGGATTACGGTGAAGTGACTCTAAACCAGGGGCGTTCTGGGGCCACCGAGTCAGGGGGGCAACATTTCCAAATCGTCCGGCTGATCAGCTATTAAAATTACTTTACTGGGACACATGCACACTTAGCGCGTGAACATATTAACTTAAATGCTATTGGAATAATAATTTTCATCCTTCGTGCTTACTGGGACAAATGCGGGATAATTTGCAAAAATGGGCCAAAATTAAGACAATTATTGTGAACCCCGTCGCCTCTGGACACAACCACAAAACGCGAAGTCGTAATTGACTCAAGAGAAGACGTCAAGAAAAGTCTATACAATATGGCTTAACTCTCTTCACGCGGGTATCGACTGCAGACGACATGTTTCAAACAAAATTTAAAAATTCAAAAATTTCAGAAATTTAAATTTTCATGACAATATTTGGAATCAGCATAAAAAAATGCATTAAAATGAGTACAAACAAGCCTAGTATTGGTTCAGTAGTTCTTAAGATAGCTCTTGATATTTTGAGAAAATATTTCAAAACTTTTTCTGTTGAAGCGCATGGCTAGCACGGAGAGCATTAACAACTTATGACCAAGCTCATGGAAGTAAGCCAGGGACGCGTTTGTATCACACCGATCAGGTTTTGGAAGGCTTTTGGTGTCAGACAGTATCTTGAGGCATTCCTCTTTCATGGCGACAAACACTCCCCCTATAATCGAAGACCGAACTAAATTGCATCTGACGTCAGGGCAAAGACGCGGCGTGATTGGTTACTGACCTGCGCAGTACAGCATTTTTGGTCTTGTTGACAGGACATCGTATGTAAAACTAGTCTTTTAATTCAGTCTTCAATTATAGCTACCCTTATTTTAGACACACACATACCACCATTAGCAGTGTATGATCGTCACCTGGTAACGTTCTTATGCTGTTTCTGTTTTTGTTTGAGAAAACGAAGAGTTGGAAACCCACATGCTTCGTATATTCAAAAGAAAAAAATAGTGTTTTATCTTCAAGGTGAATAAGGAAATTTATACATATCTTCGGATAACCAAAATATATAATGTACAATAGATAATAGAAAGACAGTGTATGTATCAAAATGGCGGCTTGTAGCTCCTGCAGTAGTACTTGGCACCGTGGATTCAGGTGCAGATAGAGTAGCAAAGCCCTTGTAGACGGTACGGTCACCGAGATCCTGGACGGGACGATAGTTTAAGCCAATTGGAAGTTCTTCGGGTGCGGTGTAGTTTTCCGGAATAGGATTTGGTTCCGGCTCATTCTGGAAAGTAGCACGAAACTTTTCAATCTGGAATCAAATTAATAGAAGATGGAAAGTACTGAAAAATGACAAAAACCAGTTTATGGCAGACAATAAATTTCTTGTTGAACAAACTATAGTTAATTAGCTTTTTAGCATCGTAAAATGATTTATCCCTATCAAATCAAAGTGCTTGTGAGGGAGTAAAGAGGTGACAATAGTGGTGCAAAACTGGTGTAAACTGTTGGTGCCCAGGATGAACCCAACAAGACAAAGAGACGATGACATTCAGTGCGAAAGACGAGAGGCTGAAGAAGATTGAAGAGCATGAAGTGTGGATTTTGATCATCAGATCATGTAAATGAGACAGAAAAACAATTAAAAACAATAAAAATGTGTCACTGACAAGAAGACTAGGCATGTTACAATTTATATACCTCATATAAAGATTCCTGTCATCTGATTGGTTGGAAGTGCCGTCATTGAATTAACTATGCCCGCAAAATGAACTATGGACCGGTCCATGGAAATGAACTATGGACCGGTCACGTGCGTCACGATCAAACTGCGCATTTTTCCCAGCGTAAATGATATTACGCACGCGTTAATGTTTTCACGCGCTATAATTACGCAGAAAGCGCAGATTGTAATCTGTGTGCCGTTCGCATTGAAACTATTAATTTCTCTTCCCAAAATCGATGCTTTTAACCAAACAGATGACAAGAATCTTAAGATTTGGTATATAAAACAAATATTGACTGCTTTTTATTCGGGGCATGGTTAAAATTATAGTCCCGCGGTGATCTCAAAACCATGACTATGTCCCTCGGCTACGCCTCGGGGCATAGTCATGGTTTTGAGATCACCTTGGGCCTAAAATTTTAACCATGCCCCTCATAGCAGTCAATATTTGTATAATAGTTGACATTGATAGTGCCGAGGAAAGTAGTTACCGTATCGGGTGTTGTGTTAGCTATAAGTTAGTAGTGATGTTGAGTCTATAGTAGGCCTATGGCGAAATTAAAACATAGTGGCGACATCTTATGGAGCATGATGTAGAGTGTTGAAAGTTTAAAGTGCATAGCGAGTTGATGTCGAAAGTCGAAACATGCAGGCGAGATGAGGATGCAGTTTCAGCACGAGTCGAGATATTTATGACATAAGATATGACTACAAAAAAATGACCATTTCGGTATATCCCAAAATAGTTCATAAGCTACTTTTTGTAGGGGCTAAGGAGATGGTTGGAGGTTTTTACATACCATGTACACTTAGGATATCTCCGGAGTTGAAATGGTATTATGTTTCCAAATTTGTAAGTGGCACATTAACCCACGGTCAGGCAGGGTGTAGCCGGGGAAAACTCCCCAGATAATTTTCTGAGATAAAATGAGGACGGCAAAGAGTGAAGTGTCCTTAAAATGACTAAAAATGGGAAATAAAATTGAGATAAATTTGGACGAAAAATCGTACACACTGTTGAAAATATTCTGCCCGGGAAGAAATACTCTTAAAGGTCAAAGCTATTCCATACCCTACCCTCCTCTTTCACGGGAACATTAATTGACCTGAGTCAACTTATACACTCATAGTAACACCTATAATGGTAGTGACCAGGACTAGTTGGTCACTTCCGTATACCTCGATCGGCATAATCTCCCTCACTCCAACCCACCCAGGGTACGATAGAAAGCGCAATCGGTGCCTATCGGGACATCGATAAACGCTATCGGACCAAATTATACGCAATGCCTTACATCTTGCCTACATCTTGGGCCTTCTTACCTGTTCCTCAGACATTTGGATTGGGTCACTAAACACGGTCCATACAACACTCTCATAACAATTGGGAGTAGTTAGTGATCCATCGTAGCGATAAAATTTTGTCGTGTCCGCTGGTAGTAAATCTCCCAGGCTAAATAATGCAGATTCTGGAAATACATAAGATCCCACTGCAAAAGAAAATAACAAAGTTCAGAAATTATGCCAATTGTGAAATGACTACAGTGGGAATCAAACAAATAATAATGTACAGGGTGTATGAAAAAAACCTGTAGCCTACAATACCATCGGCAAAGCCTTGCGCGCTTCCTTAGCGGGTTAATCAGGGTAGCTGATTTTTTATTTTATTTTTTTGATTTAAGAACAAAAAAATAAAATTTATACCCGGTACCCCATGATAAAGTCGAAAGAGCCCAGAATAATGCCAGACATCAGGTATATATAGTAAAAATGTCAAAGAAAATGATTTGATAAAATCATGGGGAACAAAACCTGTTGAACCTATTTCAATCGTATCCAAAAGTTGTAGCATTAGGAATGAAGTAAAACGGCAAAAAGTGAAAAGGTTTATTTAAATCAGTGATTTAAAAAAATGTACGTCGCGATTTAAATCCAATGTGATCAAAAAATAATGTCTAAATTACGGATTCGAGGAAGGCATACGGACTAGAGTCGATAGATCAAGATTTAGCTACGTGGTAGTCAGGGAAATATTATTTTGATTAAACCCAAATACAGTTCTATTTATAATAATAATAATAATAATAATAATAATAATAATAATAATAATAATAATAATAATAATAATAATAACACTAATAATAATAATAATAATAATAACACTAATAATAATAATAATAATAATAATAATAATAATAATAATAATAATAATAATAATAATAATAATAATGACACAGAATAAAGGAAAAACAAAAATAACTTACAATTTGGTGTTTTGTACATAACATTGGTCTCTGAAATAGCATCCAGCATGGAATCAAAAGCAGGGTTCTCTTCTCCAACCTGTACAAAAATAGTAATAATGACAAAAATAAAATCACAATCAAACATCCCCAGTGGCGTGTGATAGGGGAGGTCAACATTTGCCCTCCCCTTGGCTCGAAATACTGGGACAACAATTAACCAAAATTTGAAATTTACATCTTCTTTAAAAATCAAATCTAACCAGAGAAATCTAACCAAATAAACTCGGGACAATTTTGAACGCGTTTTTTGCGCTTTGGTCCTAGGCGCGGTAAAGCCATGGGCTATTCCAGAAAGTAGTTGCACACCCCTAAAAAGGAGTTCGGATTTCCGGACTTTTTGTCCAGACATGATTGTTGGAAATCCAGAGGTATAAATATCTCATTTTAATTGAGAAAAGGGACGAGGCTATGTATTACGAAATGCCCCTTTAATAAATAACACATTTTTTATGCACATTAATGTTCATATATTGTATACTGCATACCTCAAACCATACGCCAAGTACTGCAAGTCCCTTAGCACTTGTAACTGCTAGTGGTGGTATAGCATAATTCCCTGAATCCCAGTGCACAAGATGCATCTGTTGGAAAATTTAAAAAAATTATTTTTGTGATGATGATAAATTGGAGGTGCAGGTGCGATTCACTTCTGAATCGAACATGGGCAAACTTAAGACTAAATTATATTTACCATTTCTTAAATACTTATGATATTTCCATCAAAAAATATTCAATCAGAAAGAATGAACAGTTTAGTGTTAATTAAACATGACAACAAATGTACACAAATCCCGACCGGCACACAACCCAATTGAAAAAAACCAGGCGGTTCTCGAACCACAATCGAGTCTCGCCTGCTTTCGCGACCGCATGCTTTCGCGATTACTCATGGTAAAGTAAATGAACCTGCAACAACACATGGTGACCCCGAAATAACCTTCCACAAATTTGGCTCTAAATGTTGACTGTACCTATTTTCATGCCCATACGATAGTTTTTAGTAATTTGACATCATCTGACCCCTGGATGACTTCGGATGACCCCCAAACGACCTTCCAAACATTTGCTTTAAATGTTGACTGTACCCACCAAGTTTCATGCTCATACGACAGTTTTTAGATTGACCTCAGATGACCCTGGGTGACCTATAGGATGACCCGAAACAACCTTCCAAAAATTTGACTCTAAATGTTAAAGTACCCACCAAGTTTCATGCCCATACGACAGTTTTTCGTAATTTGACCTCAGATGACCCCTGGGTGACCTTGGATGACCCCAAAATAACCTTCCAAAACTTGACTCTAAATATTGACTGTACCAATCTGAATTTTGATGATTTTTTACGATCGGATGAGCAAATTACTGAATGGGCCTTTAAGGAAAGTGATATTAAGTAGTAGGAATAGGATAGCAACGTTGCAAAGATTTTTTTTGTGGAGCACATCTGACACACGAAATACAGGACATCGTACCTCTACAGGATAAGCATTGCCATTTCGTGTGTGTTCTGAGCCTGCATCGTTAGTTTCTGCCCAGTGAAAATGCAATTGAAGAAAAGAGTACACACTGGGTAATCCACCGCCAGATATAGTTGTAGAGCCAGCTGTATAAGTACCAGGGTTCACTTGAACTGAAACAAAGAAAGACAAAATCACCAGTAAATAGAGACGATGGGCAATATAACTTTAGTTGTAGTTGTCAAAAATCGGTTTTGGGCTCAACATCGTGCGGACATGAGATTTTTACTGGATATTTGGCTATATGATTAAAGAAATCGCTAATCTAATCCTACCAATGGATCCCAATCCTATATCCCAATGTCTTACTTAGAATAGGAGGAAAATTAAAATGTCAGTGGGCCTCAACAATCTCCGCCCACCCCACCACCACCACCCCACCACACCACCATTAAACAATTTTGGTAAAAAAATCGCTATGAGTGCAAGGGATAAAATTAAGATGAATATCGATGTCCATATCGATGTCTATTGGGGATAAACCCCTCCCAATATTTTGCTAGGGCGGGATGGTTCATCCCCCCCCCCCCCCAATGTTGACGCCTGTGTGTGGGTTTCTGAACCAGTTTACCTCATTATTGGTTATTTTAGCCCCAAAGTGCTTTTTTTTTTTTTCAGCTTCGCACTAATTTATTCCAGTTTTACCCAGTTTAGCTTCAATTTGACAAAATCGCGCGCTTAGTATTCCTTTAGCGAAACATCAAGAGGAACCTACAAAGACAGACAGACAGACAGACAGACATACAGACAGACAGACAGACAGAGAGACAAGACAAATACTTACTAGTATGTCCGTTATTCATAATACTCGTTTCATTATCTACCAACACATCATAGTTCGTAAATTTCCATGCATCAAATTCCATTTCTTTGGCATAATACGTGTCTATGTTGATTGGAGACTGCGATTCTCCGCCACAATTCGCGTGCACCGTCGCCCAGTCTTCAGCAACAACTGATGATGAACAAGACAACAACAAAAAAGTTGTGATTTCACATTACAGGTGATTCCGAACGGCCATCAGACCAAAAACCCAATAACTTAATTATATCCTTACCGTTAAAAACTATCCTCTATCTAAACATAACCCCGAGTCTAAATCCGAACTCTGACCCTAACCTGTAACCCTCTCCCTAACACTAACAGTAACCTATAATCATCCTAACCTAATGCCCTAAACCTTCGGACTAAACGGTCTGTTCCAGTTCGAAATATTCAAATGGCTGCCAAAGTCAAACAGTACTATATAAACCGCTAAATTTCTTGAGCAGGTACCACTATAGCTATGATTATCTTCATACATAGGCCTACACCATTGAAGAGCGTTTGCATGCAAATTTGGATATAAAACGGTCATTTTAAGAACTTAACGATGCTCTACAAAGTTCATGCAACTTTCAAAGATGGAATTCTTGACATCAATTACATACATGTACAAAACAACAGAACATGTCCGGAGCATTTTCTAATGTCCAGAAAATGCTCAAATGCCACCAGGGCCAGAGGTTTTTTTTAAATAGTCGGTGATTCGGCATTATGCCAAAACTCACGACGACTAGGATTATTCTTACCGCTATCTCCTTTATAGCCCCATTCTGGTGCAGCATCTGGAAAATAATCATAAATAAAAACGTCCCATGAGTAATTTTTTAAATATAATACGTCAATATTACGAGAGGGGTCAATAAGTTAGTAGAACAAGGTACTTGAAAGAGTAGGGCCTACTAGCCAACTTCTTTCTATCTCACTCTTGAACATGTTTATCACATACCTTATTGCACCCATCGCAATTTTTCTTTTAAACCTCAACGAAATGCAAGTACATTTTTAAATTTCATTTGAGTTTTCACCGCCGTCGGAAGAAATTTCTATGATGATCATCAGACCATGTGTTAACTTCTGGTAGTACCTCTGAGGAGTGTCCTGCCCATATACAGTGGTGTAAGAATCACACTATTTTTGCAGTAATAACAAGCTTTCAAATGACACCAAATTCATTACCATGCGACAAAGTAGCATACCTTGTTCTACGAACTTTTTGACCGCCCCTCGTATAACAAAGTGGAGTTGTACAGTCCTGGATTTCTATAGCCCTGGTTGTTTGATGTATATAGAATTGGCTTCATTATTAACTTAATGCAAACTATAGATGGCGCTGTTTATCCTAAATCATATTTCGTTATTTGCAAGGGGTAGGTGATTAATACTGCCATAAAAAAGCTATAAAAGTGAATAATTTTGTAAAAGAGGGCAAATTAAAGTTGAGAATGACTCAAAAGTATCTGAATACATTAGCATGATATCACATTTGGATGTTTAAGCCTAAAATTTGGTTGTACATGATGTTTTGTTTGAAAAACTAATAAATGATCCCATCAAACAACCGTGCCCCCCCATACCGAAAACCAACAGGAAAGGGGGTAGATTTGCCCAGATATAAGTTGGTCCTCTGATCATGCTCTGATTTTAGTTTTAAAGGTGCACCTGCGACAACTCGAATGTGAACACGTCTGATAGATTCAGAGGTTATCATTATTGATGTTAATATATTTTTCGAACATGAATGTGGCAGTTGCCATGGCAGCAGACGAGGACAAATTATCTATAATAAATTACCGAGTTGGAAACTTTTCGTGATAAAAATTCGAACGGTGGTGAATCTCTGGTGATGCATTTGCAAATTGCGAATTTGCCCACAAGCACAGAAATGTGACTCTTTGCCCACAAGCACAGAAATGTGACTCTCAGGGAGTTTAATACTTCGAATTCGTAGGCCTACCGGTACGCATTGTACGCACCCTCTGGTACGCACCAGTGTCTATCGCCTTAGCAATTGAATTGACTGGGCTGTTTTACTATTAAAAACACATAGCTGGTAGTGAAAAAAAGAAAACATTACTAGATCATCAAAAACGAAATATTTTGTTTGATTAAAAAAGCAATTTTTTGTTTCTGTAGGCCTTATTTGGATTTTCTTAAACAGTTTAAAATGATTTTTTACTTTTTTTTTTTACTTGAACAAATCTGGGAAAAATATAGTAAAAACACTGACTGAATCGGGCCTCAAACCTTTTGTGCCCCAAAAAGCAACATTTTGTGATCGTAGAGCAGTCGTGGGAAGTGTAGGCCAGCCTACAATATGATAGATATTTTGCCTAATGCCTATTTGTATGATTGGCCACTCACCACGAGACAGAAATCATTGCAAAGTACAATCATTAAGACGTTCAAGGGCAACACAAATTTACCACTTGTATGATACCATGAGTAACCCTTTCCAGGTAGGCCTAAAAGGTGTCTCATTTTGCTAGAGCTCGTATTGGCTGTGGTATATATACATACAACCCAGAGTTGTTTAAATTTTCAGTTATTTTAAAACAATTTTTGCAGTGTAGGCCTACCTTTTATTTGGAAAATGCAAATATTTTAGGTATTTTTTAAACAAGTGCAATTTTCTAATGACCATCTATGTTCATATAGTAGGCTATCCAGGTTGTCCCATTAAGAACTTTGCAAAAAGAGTGAAGTTGGCATGTCCCTCATGGTACACCGTACAATATACAAAAAAATTTTGGTCTATTAGGCTAATTATCACTCAGTCTAATCAATCATAATACAGGTTTACATTTACTATCTTACATTATCTTGCTGTATTTCAAAAAATAGCACTTTGATGTAGGCTATATTTCATTTAGCTGTTGCAGACTGCGTTGCGTAACAATGATATTAAAATAAATAATATCCCGTGGGAATATTAATATATTATAGATCACTCGATGCACTTATTTGATAAACATGAATCGTGGATATAATTGACATTCCATAAATCATGAAGTTGTAGTAGATTTTTGTCCTTGAAAGCCGTTTATCGCAGGTACCGGTACCATTTATGCAGCACTAGTGATGCGTATAATTTATATGATCGTAGGTCTATGCCTGGTTTAGTCCTGCCAGCAAGACTTCAGTCTTTATCATAAACATAATGACATCTACTGACCTAGGTACGACGAGTTACAGTTTATACTGGAACTATGCCTGGTTGTGACAGGTATAATTGTTGGTCGTATATTAAACACTCATAAATCGATTTTCATTATCTAAATCAAAACATCAAAGTGTAATTTTTTAATAATTTTTTGCAAAAGTTCATTCTACAAATCGTATACTTTGAAAACTTGCTTGATTTATTGTTGAATTATGTACGCTTTACAAAAGTGTTGTTGTTTCAGCCTTCTTTACAACACAACTAAAGAAAATCAGGACCTACAAAAGTATATAGGCCTAATATTTGAATTCTTCTACACACTCGCTATGAAATGATCAATGCAATTTTTGTCAAAGCTCACTACCATTCGCAAGATCCTGTACTAAATCGCAACAGTTTAAAATAGTTGTTGTTGATGACTTCCTGTAAGTTGATTGGTAAATTTTTAAAATATGCATAAAATTAATATTGCAGTAATAGGGGTGAGTGCAGATATTTAGGCACCGAGCTTGATTGAGGGATGGGGTAAGTTATGACGACTTGTTTTAATGGCACTATCAATGATTCGCGAAATGATCAAATCTAAAATTGCAGGTATATCTGCTGGTGATAAGACTAACGACCTTTGATATGTTTGGCCAACCTTAAAAAATATTTAAGTGTCCGTACGCACACCTATTAGTGTGTGTGTTAATAATAATATACATGGATTTATACATGCATTTAGATTTTAGTCAGACCCAGAACAAAATATTAATTTCTGACATGATCTGTGGATAGACTGGGTCTTCATATTTTTCTACGTTTTTGCCAATTTCTCGAGCAATGAATTTCGTATAAAATTGACAAACATCTAGGATAACTAGTGTCACATATTTAAACATAGATCTTCAGTTTTAAACGAATACAAATCGATCACTTACCAGTTGAATGCAAAGAAAACAACAAAGCGAGAAACAGAGTTGACAACATGCTGATGTTGGTATCCATGTGGTTCCTTCTACAACTGTATGTATTTTACACGCAAAGCTTAGACGCTCAAAAATCCAAGGTTATTTATTAATTGAAGCGATGACGGCATGCAATGTGATCGTCAATGCCACTCAATCTCATGTGGTAGAGATGTATTGATTACTAGTGTTTATATATTCCATAGACTGTTCAATCAATAAGTATTCCAGATACAGGTTTTCCTCGCCTCCGTAATAGTGCTCACTGGTTGAAATTCATTGCCCAAATGATACAAAATGCAAAAGGTTAGAACTTTTGAAAACTAAATAATTATTATAGATTTCTAGTTTGATGATAAAGTGGGCGGAGTTTCTGTGGCGCGTGTCATGTAACCATTTATATGATGTCACCTACCCAGTCCCTACTGCCACCAGTTGATTGCTGCCACCGTTGCCTCCGATTGACAGATACGCAGTGATGCCAATTTGACCAACAAATCGGTGACCGGAGAGCAGTTGCATCGCGGTGCTGCACGAGCAGGAAAGCGTACTGTACTCACAGCCTTAAGGGCTGGGGTATGAACGTTTGGACAGTATTTATTTTGGGACATCAGAGCACATCAGACATATCGAATTGCATTCTGAATACGAAGAATGTCATTCTGATATCAAATAATTTTGATTTTTTGAAATTCGCAATTTAATACACATTTTATGGCAAATCATTAAAAATTGATATTTTTGATATTTAACAATACTTGAAGTAAACTCTGATGATTTATACTTAAAGTGTATGTAGGTGGGATGAAAAGCCGACGATCAATTGAAAATTTTGACCTTTCGTATTGAAGATATGGATTTTTTCCCAAAACACCAAAAAAATAGGTCTTTTTTTTTTTTTATTCCATATCTTCAATATGAAAGGTCAAAATTTATAATTGACCGTCGGCTTTTCCTCCCTGCTACATACACTTTAAGAATATATCATTAGATTTATATAATTTACTTCGAGGACTGTTATATATCAACAATTTGAAAAATATCAAATTTTTATAATTTGTCATAAAATTTGTATTACATTGTGATTTTCAAAAAATGAAAATTATTTGATATCAGAAAGACATGCTTCGTATTCAGAATGCAATTCGATAGGTCTGAGGTGCTCTCATGTCCTACAAAAAATACTGTCGAAACGCAATAAACGCTCATTTTAGATCCCTTAAGGTTAGCAACTATTTCAAACTGTTGCGATTTGGTAGTTTACAGCATCTTGCGAATAGTAGTGAGCTTTGGCAAAAATTGCATTGATCATTTCATAGCGAGCGTGTAGAAGAATTCAAATATCACAGATATACTTTTGTAGATTCTGTGGTTTTTGAGTTATGTTGTAAAGAGGGGTGAAACAACAACACTTTTGTAAAACATACATAACTCATTAACAACAATAAATCAAGAAAGTTTTCAAAGTAGGCCTATATGATTTGTAGAATGTACTTTTGCAAAACACTAAAGAGTTATTTTTCAATAATATATTGATTCAGATAATGGAAATCGATATTTTGGTTGCTTCGACCAACAAAAGATCGCGTCGCCTTAAACACAAGAACATGAAGAAGAAACCAGGTGGTGACCGCATTGCATTCTCTAAATTCAGTAAATTTTCATCGTCAACCGTGTAATTGAATGGGATTATTTTGAAATTTTACAACGCTTGAATTATCACAAACAAATAGGCCTATGTTGATAAATAATAGGCTATAAATACAAGCTAAAACCGTTGGGGTTCGATAATGAACCCCACAAAACTAACCGAGTGTATTGGAAAATGCCATACGGTCGGGCGGTTTCACGAGTTGCTGGCTCGATCATGTCATCCGCCGCCTGGAAGAAACGATTATCATTTATTTGAAACGTACGGAAGTAAGTAAGGGCCATGCGGGTTGCTTTGTAACGCAAGAAGTCAGTATCTTGTGATCACAAATCCCGACTTCTTGTGTTCATGACTTAGCCAGTTTGAAAAGAGAAAGTAAATATATAAAAATAAAGAAATAGTTAAGACAACTCAGGATCTCGAGATCCTATATTCTTGACTTAAAGTCAGGAACTCGTGAACTCAAGCCACGCTTGAGTTCCTGAGTTCCTGACTTCCTGACTTCAAGTCAGGAACACAGGATCACGAAATCCTGACTTCATGACTTTAAAGTCAGGAACTCGTGAACTCAAGCCGCGCTTGAGTTCTTGAGTTCCTGACTTCATGACTTTAAAGTCGGGAACTCGTGAACACAAGCCGCGCTTGAGATCCTGACTTCACGACTTTAAAGTCAGGAACTCGTGAACACAAGCCGCGCTTGAGTTCACGACTTCCTGACTTTGAACTCAGGAACACAAGAACTCAAGCGCCGCTTGAGGAATTGAGTTCACGACTTCCTGACTTTGAACTCAGGAAGTCACGAACACAAGAACTCAAGCACGGCTTGTGTTCGCGACTTCCTGACTTTGTCGCGTGCCCTATACCACATGCTTCCTGAGTTCAAAGTCAGGAAGTCGTGAACTCAAGCGCGGCTTGTGTTCACGAGTTCCTGACTTTAAAGTCGTGAAGTCAGGATCTCAAGCGCGGCTTGAGTTCACGAATTCCTGACTTTAAAGTCATAATAGAACTCTTGCACATAAGTAGGGCATTGCAGTGTGGTTACACTCTATTCAACATGTTAAAGATGAGTTAATATCTTATGTCCAAGATTAAGAGTGGCCAAAGTTGAATAACCCAGATGATAGTGCAATGTGATCATTACTCATCAAGTATTAGAATGATCAAAATAAAAGAAATCTTAACAAAGCCATCATTCTCATGGGCAAATATCCCTGGGAGGTCTATCATGAGATGGAGAAAGTTAAGGCATCCAAATCTTGTGGCCCTGACTGCATCCCACCTAAGATCATAAGGGAGTTTGCATATGAGTTGAGCGGTCCCATGACTGAAATACTGAACTCTTCTTTTGCTGAAGGCATTGTCCCCATCAGTGGAGGTCTGCTATTGTTATTCCAGTTCCAAAACAATATCCCCCAGTATTGAAAAACTTAGGCCCATATCATTAACTGATATATTTGCTAAAATTGCTGAGGGATTCATCTCAAAATGGATTCTTGAGGATATTTCTGTCAATATTGATATTAACCAGTTTGGTAACATCAGTGGCATCTCCACATCTCATTATTTGATTAATCTTATTCATACTATGTTCCTTGGTTCTGATTCACCTCAAAATATAGGCACTGTGGTCCTCACTGACTTCTCCAAGGCCTTTGACCTTGTTAATCATAATATTGCGATCGACAAGTTATTGGCCTTGGGTGTCAGGGGGCGATAGTGCCTTGGGTCATCAATTTTCTCAGTGACCGACGTCAATGCGTCAGATATAATAAAACTTTGTCCGATTATGCTCAGCTTCATGCAGGTGTTCCTCAGGGCACCAAAATTGGTCCTATCACCTTCCAGGCAGTCATCAATGATGCGGCTCAGGGCTGCTGCTCTCATTACTGGAAATATGTTGATGATCTTACCTTTGCGGAGAACCGCAACTGTAATGAGGGCAGCAGTCTTCAGGCTGATCTTGATGAGTTCCTGGATTGGTCCTTGAAAAACCAACTTAAATTAAATCCTGATAAATGTCAAGCTATCCACATTTGTTACATGAGAAATCCACCGCCACGTTCTGACCTTAATATTGGTAACACTTCTCTGAAGTATGTTCATCATGCCAAAGTTCTTGGTATTTACATCCAGGCGGATCTCAAATGGGATACTGAAGTTAATCATATTTGCAAAAATGCCAACAAAAGATTGTTTATTCTTAGTAAGTTAAAACGTTTTGGTTTCAACACCACTGAATTGATCACCATTTATTCCTGTTATGTTCGCCCTCTCCTGGAATATGCCGATGTCATCTGGCATTCTTCTCTTACTGTCAAGCAATCCTTGATGATTGAACGTATCCAGAAGAGGGCCTGCAAGATTATATTAGGTTATAACAAGTACATTTCTTACAAACATGCTCTCAGTACTTGCAACTTGGAACCCCTTTCCACTAGGAGGGAAAGCCATTGCCTTACATTTGCTCAGTCGCTTCCTTCTTGTGAACGCACTAGCGGGCTTCTCCCTCGTAGAAGGAAGGAGGTCCATGGTAGGAGTCTTAGGAATGATGATGAATTTACCAGGCTGACAATGCGCACTGAAAGATTCGCCAACAGCCCGGTGCCCTACTATATCCAGCTTCTCAATAAGTAGGTTATCTCGCCTCTGGTTTAGTCCTCTTCCTCCTCAGACTCCTACCAAAGTTGTTTGGTTGCTCACATTTTGGTATCTCATCTTGGTCTGTTTTGAATAATATTGTATTTATGTATATTTATATTTATTTATAAACATATGTAAAAAGTATCACTAGCAGTTTAAGAGTGCTCGATACCCAGATGGGTAGAGCTTTAATACAAATTGATATGGTTTACACACCGAGTGCCACAACACTGTGTTTCATGCCCTGCAATCTTCAGGTGACTGAGCACAAATTTAAAACTACTTCTTTTTAACACGGCTTGCTGGCCTGTTGCCATGCCTACATTTACTAATTAACTCACTTCTTCTATTTAACAGATCCTTTCCTTTGATACGTTTTTCACACAAAATTGTAAACTTCTCCTCCAAACACAAATTGCAAATCCCTGACTTTCTCTTGAAGGTATTTGATTTCTTAACGATTTCCCAATTGATTGCATAATCTACCTCGTTCTCCTTCAATTTCCATACATACTTAGACAATTCAGTTTCTTTTCTGTATTTATCTGATCTGAATGACTTTGAGTGGTTGTTATACCTTTCTTTAAAAGTATTACCTGTAAGGCCTATGTACTCTTTTGTTACATTTTGAGATTTCACAGTAGCTTTGTAAACAACTGATTTACTCAAGCATTTCCCTTTTAGGGGGCAACTGTCCTTTTTCCTGCAGTTACACATTTTCTTAGGTGTTTTGCTTTCATTGCTTTTGTTAGTGCGCGCATTATGGGATGTTATAACGCTGCGCATGTTTGGCATGCAACAGTAGCTGACCTTCATGCTGTTACTGTTGAAGATTTTGTTCAACTTTGTACCTTTGGGGAAATGCTTTTTGATCAGTTTTATCAGTGAAAACCAATGTAGGGGGGGCTTTTATACTATCTCACAAAAATACATTATACAACAAAAATAAACACGGCTGATTTTTTTTAGATTTTAAGAAAAACAAACAAACAAACAAACACACCCCACACACACCCCACACACACACAAAAATGACAGTTGCAGCAAACAAATTGAGTTTTCAGTTTTCAAGAAACTGAACCATAGCCAAAAACAAATGAATTATGTGCATACATAATATAGATACGTGTACAAGTACATTCCATGCAAAAACGATACAATTATTTTTCAAGTGTACACCACAATTAAAGAATGAGATTCATAAGTTAAACCTCCATTTTTTTAAATGAATGGGGAGTTTGTTTCTCTTGTTAGCAATACTATATTCAGTTTCTCTGATGGTTTTAATAAAAGCCAAAAAGTTGGCAAAGTTTGGCTTTTTATTTTGGAATTTGGTAGCATAAATATAATATTTAATACACAGAAACAAAAAAAAAGAAAGAAATTTATCATCCTGTATGCCAAACATTTTGTCAACATTGGAAATGGTAAAATTTATATCCTCCTTAAGGGGGCACTACACCCCTGTGGTAAATCTGTGACTATTTTGCATTTTTATCAAAAATAATAACACACTGGTAACAAAAGTTATGTATATTATTGGGGCAAGGAATCCAATTACTTCACTGAAATTTCAGTGATTCAAGACAAGCAGTTCAATATATATGATAGGAAATGAGGTACATTCTAGCGGTACCTCTTTTCTTATCATAAATAACGAACCGCTTGTCTTGGGTCACTGAAATTCCAGTGTAGTAATTGGATTCCTTGCCCCTATAATATACACAACTTTGTTACCACTGTGTTATTAGTTTTGAGAAAATGCAAAAATAGACAAAAATTTATCGAGGGGTGTAGTAGTACTAGTACCCCCTTAAGATTAATAATTTTAACCATACCTTTCCAAAGAGGAATAACCACATCACACTCACAAAAGATGTGAACTATAGTTTCAGGATATTTATCACAGAAGAGTCTTTTCTCTTGATTTTAAATAAAAAAGTAAATGAAAGCAATAAATTGATTTATGAAATTTTTTGAAATAAAATGCTCGAAAGCGAGTATCAATAGTACATTTATAATTTCGTAAGTGAATTTCTGCCCAGTTTGGGTCGTCCATGTCATCAGCAATACAATTCCAAAAAGAAATACGCTTATCTCTGGGATACTTTTATCAACAAATGTTGAATATGCAAACCTTGGAACTTTCTGTGTTGCGAGAAGATTATCAACAAGAGTGTTAAAAAATATCCTGTTTTTCACAATTTTTATCATTGGACCATGAGTGCGGAATACTTTTCATCAAAAAGTTATCCTCCTATCCAAAGAAGAGATACCAAAATCCAAAATAAGTTCTTCAAAAAGTTTAAAACCTGGATGTGGAGGATTAGTTAAAAGGGCATTTCGTGATCCACAGCCTCATCCCCCCCCACTTTTCTCAAAAAAGTTGAGATTTTTATACAGTGGAAACCTCTGGCTACATAATGTTTATGTACAAAATATTTCTTGCAGATTAATTCGTTTAGCAAAGATATCGTGAAATTTGAATTTCGTTCTGGTGCACCAGAACGAAATTACAACGTATTGTCTATGGAGCAGTGTAATACACATAATCATGCATAACTCGCAAACGCAATATCGGAATCAACTGAAATTTTGGGAATATGCTTTTTTTTTCGTGGATAGGCCTATGTACTGAAAAATGTCATAAAAAGAGGATGCTAGGATCACGAAATACTCCTTTAAGGCCAGAGTAATGGAAGACACATTCGTCCACGACCGAATTTGAGATTTTTTGATATTTATCAACACTAAGATGTATTCTTTCACTCGAAACTGATAAAATACAACTTGCCAATATTTATTCGTATTTTTGCTTGATTGATTTCACTCTTTTCAACTCTAAAAAGTCACATGGCTCAAGACAGCTTAGTAAATTGGCGGGAAATAATGAGTCAGAAATGCGCGAATGCGAAATATTGTGATTACGCGCGCGATTCGCGTCGCGTGACGCGGCGCAACTCTGCGCGTATATCCAACGCAGTCAAGGCGCATTCGGTATGTTGTTAACGCCAGCAAATGTGATGTAAACAAAACAAAAATTTGTAGTGAAAAAGCCACTTAGATTTTTTAATTATTTTGGATTTTGGCGCACTAAAACCAGACATTATAGATTCATTGGTGCAAAAAGATGCATATTTAGACCATGCACCAGATACAGCTTTTACAAGCGTGAAAGTCTTACCGTTTTAAAATATACGGACGTTTTGTGCATTATTTTGACATTTTTTTACTAAAACGTCGATTTCTCATAGTTCATTTTTGACAATATTGCACGATTTTTGTGACAAGATAACTCGAAAAATATGCAAGCAAAAGGTAAACTTTTTGCACTATCGCTTAGAGCACATCAAAGTCTGGGGAAGGTTTTCTCATTTTTCAAAATATTTGTTTTGAACAAAAATATACACCATTATGTGGAATTTTTAGCTTAATAGAGTGACAAAATTGCTTTTTTCACATGTTTTTTGCAATATTTCGAAAAATAAGACGAATTTCAAAAAAATAAAAAAACCTTCCCTAAGTTCATGTCTCTTCTCCATGAAAAACTAACTAAAATTTTTTACTCCGTACTGATTTTTTTTTTAAGTTGTCACAAAAAATTGGGGTAAAAAGTGTATTTTTGTGATTTTCTCAAAACTCGATATTTTTATACAAATCTGACGTCACCATGGGATTCCTTGACTCATTTCCTTTCCAAAAATGTATAGTTTTATATACTTTGGACATACAATTCAAAAATAATGATGCTCGAAAAGGTCCATGTTCTCTCCCATTACTCTGCCCTTTAGTCACCCACATCAAAAATACCTTTGTCACACCATTCATCACAGAAAAAGAACTTTTTGGATTTGGATCTAATGTTTCTATTATACCAAAGATATTGACAAATCCCTAAATCTGAAAAATCTTCCCCCCAAATCCTATAAAAATTAAAATCATATTAATTAATATTTTCATCTGCGCCGCGCCGCCCGAGGGCCTGCATTGCATTACTGGCTGCATGCCATTGGTGCTGAACAGAAAAAAGGAATATGAATTATTTCTGACGACATTGAATTCGGAGATGTAAACAGAAATTTTCCGTCAGCTAGCTACAATGTAGTCACGAAAAATGGTTACCAAGGTTAGATTTGTTAATTTCTGGGATATAAAAAAGTATAAAATCTTGGAATGTGTACTAGACAGTTGTGTCTTTTATTCTAGGTACTTTACATGTAATATTGTCAAGTTAAAGTGGTGTAAATAAATGGACGATTGTTGCATTCGGAGTCTTTTGCAGGCATGGCAAGGTTGCCGAATTTTGAACCGAAGTCCTTGGTCCATAGATTAAAGGGGCATTTCGTGATCCACAGCCTCATCCCCCCACTTTTCTCAAAAAAAGTTGAGATTTTTATATCACTGGAAACCTCGCTCTGGTAATCGTGAAATTTGAATTTCGTTCTGGTGCACCAGAACGAAATAAGCCCAATCGGCATTGGAAGTTTGCAATGCATTGTGGGACAGTTTTTGCAGTTTTAGGACACTTTGTCCTTTGACCTATCCGGAAAATTGCTGTAATTATTAATAATTTATTTATTATTGTCATAATGTTATCATTAAAAATATTTAAATAATTAATTCATTTAATAATAATGTTTTTTAAGTTTGTTTTATTCTAGTAATACGTTTTAAATTATATTTTGTACGCACAAAACCCGAATTTTTCTGAATTTTCCAGATAGGTCAAAGGGCAAAGTGTCCTAAAAAAACCGGAAGTTACAATAGCGATTTGGCTTATTACAATGCATGCCATTGATTGGCGCAGTGTAATACACATAATAATCATGCATAACTCGCGAACGCAAAATCAGAATCAACTGAAATTTTGGGAATAGGTTTTTTTCGTGGATATCTAATCAAAAATGACATTAAATAGAGGATGCTAGGATCACGAAATACACCTTTAAGTAGGGTGTCCACTGTGCAGCGCACGGCGTGCCGTTGTTTTCCATTCACACACAAGCACACGGCTTGTTGAACGCAAAAAGCAAACATTTTAGAATTGCTCTCATTTGTTTAATATTTAAGATAGAGCTATACAACCTCGTAATACAACTAAAAAGGGATGAAATCAAATAGAAATCCAAAAAATATTGAAATCCGATGAGTATTTTTGCATCTACGATTTTCCAAAGTTGAGGTTTTTTCCGACTCCGAGCGCCATGTTGGTGGTTTTTTGGTGATGGCTCCAATATTTTTCGTCAAAATGGTGATTTATATCTCAAAATAGAAACTACACGCGGCCTATAAATGAATATTTTTATTAATTGCATATTAAGTACAGACTTCAATGCCCTATATACTGAAATCCCTAGATTTTTTGATAAAGGGAAAGTATTTTAATATTTTTTAAAAAAATGTATCACTTACGCAAATATGGTTCCCGTGGCCCAATATACTGTATGTGATATCAAAATAAAGCTTGTTCTGTCGGCTACAAGATCCATTTAAAAAAATCTCTGTAAATCGCCCACGTGTATTTTCTTTCCCATACATTGTCATACCATACCCGCCCGTTGGTTTCAATGAGAAACAAGGTGAAAATCAGCTGCCGTGTTGCCAGCTAGCTCACGCAATATCGTCCCCGCTGTTAGTGCACATGACTAGCGTACGTGCAAAACCAAGGCATGTGCCTGTTCTGTATGACGGCGCTGTCGAGTCTGCATGTGTTGCCGTATTCAACTAACACGTGGTTCGCACGAAGCCGGTTGGGGCCGGTTCTGTGTTGGTGATTGTAATAAAAAAAAATGACTGTTCATCTTCTGGTACATTTGAGAGATGTTTTATCCCGAGTTTTATAAACAATAAAAACCAGGCAGTTATGTGGTACAGGTTTTTGTTTAAAAAGATCATAGGCTTGCAGTGGTGAATAGAATGTTATTTCTATTTCTAACGTAATGATTTGTTTTTAATGCAACCACGCAAACCATTAATATGTTGTCCCTCATTAATTGTCTACTACGATTGCTGGTCAATATGGTATCACCCAACAGGTGATTGCAGTCGCGCGCCGCACGAGGTGTAGCTGGGCTATTCCATTGATTGGAATAGGGGTGATGTCTCAGGGTGACGTGTATGATATTGGAGGGGCGCTTTTCAAAGCCCTAAATTTAGATTAATTTTTCATTTTTTTTAAATAATACTTATTTATTTAGTATGTTTATTTTATATACAACATTTTTGTTGTTTCTTTTTTTTAATTTAAGCCCGTTTAAAAAAAAAAAATTCATTAAAAAAAAACAACATATCAGCATTGGGTGGTGAGAGGGGGGAGGGGGACCGAGAAAGAGGGATAGGAAGGGGTTTGGGGCATGAGATGTGAAAGGAAGACATGCAAATAAATCTCTTTTAAAAAGTTTTTAAACTTTTTAAAAGAGATTTATTTGCATGACTTTTAACTTTAATTGTTCACAAATGTTTTTTAAATATTTTCGTATTTTAATATTACTGGTAATTTCATGAAACAGGAGAGTTTAAGGGGGTATGGGACTTTATCTTTGAGGTTTTTGTTTGTTTGTTTTGTTTTATTTTTTGTTTTGAATATGCTCAATCAAGTCAATTATTAAAGAATTGTTTGTTGATGTTCTTTCATATTAATCTTAGCTCTAATTTTTGGTTCACATTTTGCAAGGGTTAAATTGCTCCTCGGTCTATACTTTGAAATACCCATAAACAAAATGGAATATTCCACTCAGTTTGCAATTGAATGAGACTTACAAAGTATTAAATGATTTTTATTTTATTTTTCAACCATCCTATTTTTACATCAAATAGGAAACAAATGTACATTACATATAATCAAAACAATTCATAAAGCCTACATTTAAATACATGTGAACCTAAATTGAAGTTACAAAATCCTCAACATGGATTGATTCACTATACTTGTTCCATGAATTGAGCAGGCCTACTCTATTATCTTCAACAAAAATATTTATACATTATAAAAATGACAAAGACTAGAATTGTGTTCTTTCAAGTACAGGTATATTTTATTAGCAACATTACAATAGAAAATGTGAGCATTCATGTATACATGTGTTCCCTCAAGAGACAAAGGGCCAAAATTGAAGAACAATTAAAATTACCCCTTTAATTAAATGGAACATCCCATTTTAAGTATGTTATTTTAATTTTAAAAAGTTCATTTGAACAACATATCATACTTAATTCACTTCTCAACAATATTATACAGTTGCTGTCAAGTGTAAACAGATCACATTGCAAACATTACCAAACAAATTTATTATAGCAAATCTTGAGCTTCATTTGTACCATCGCTGTAAGATATGCTAATTTATGCAAATTAAGCCTTAAAACTAACAAAACATCAAATTATTGAACATAAAACTTGATCCACATCATGTGTACTACCAACATGCCAAGTTACATAAGAATTGCATTTCAAATAACTTCACAACAGTACTTTAGAAAATGTAATTCAATGTAGCACAGTTTTTGGTATTCCCCCATAGAGATTGTACAGGCTTGATTCACAGGTGGAGCCATGAAAGCAATGCATTATGGGTAATATCAAATATGAGGCAAAACGATGTTTTTCAAAGTGAGATAACTCAAGAATGGCTATAGCTATTTGAATAAAACTTGGAATATAGTTAGACAAGGGATGAATACTTCCAAGAACAAACATTGCAGTGTCAAAGAAACAGTAATTTTGTTTACATATTGTCTACAAAAGCGCCCTCTTTTGCACTTTTTACCAAAACGACGAAAATTGCGCTTTTTTGACGCCTTAAAACGGCTGTATCTGGGGACCGGACGGTCCGATTTTGATAAAAAAAATTTTAATGAGTGTCTTTCAACATACTCTTTAGGATAAAATTTAAAAAAATACACAATTAACAATTTAAAATTTTGACCTGGACACCCTACTTTAAGGCCAGAGTAATGGAAGACACATTCGTCCACGACCGAATTTGAGATTTTTTGATATTTATCAACACTAAGATGTATTCTTTCACTTGAAACTGATAAAATACTACTTGCTAATATTTATTCGTATTTTTGCTTGATTTATTTCACTCTTTTCAACTCTAAAAAGTCACATGGCTCAAGACAGCTTAGTAAATTGGCGGAAATAATGAGTCAGAAATGCTTGGCGAATGCGAAAATATTGTGATTACGCTAGCGATTCGCGTTGCGTGACGCTGCGCAACTCTGCGCGTATGTCCAACGCAGTCAAGGCGCATTCGGTATGTTGTTAACGCCAGCAAATGTGGTGTAAACAAAACCAAAATTTGCAGTCAAAATGCCACTTAGATTTTTTAATTATTTTGAACTTTTGGCGCACTGAGAGCAGAGATTATAGATTCATTGGAAAAAAAAGATGCATATTTAGACCATGCACCAGATACAGCTTTTACAAGTGTGAAAGTCTTACCGTTTTAAAATTTAAGGCGTTTGTGCATAATTTTGACATTTTTTACTAAAACGTTGATTTCTCAGAGTTCACTTTTGACAATATTGCCGCAGCTCCGTGGAACAAGTTGATCACGAAAAACAACCCTGAAGCTGCATGTGATAATGTGACCAATGTCATCTGTGAGGCAATGCATGAGTTTATACCCCAGAGATCTGTGCACTCCTATGTTAACTACCCAGAATGGTGGAATGATGGCTGTGAAAGGGCACTCAAGAAGAAGGATGCCAAGTGGAGATGTTGGAAATCCCTCCAGACTCCAGAGTCCCGACTTGAATATAACAGAGCCAGGACAGAGTACACATCTGTGTCAAGAAAAGCTGCATCTGCGCACAAGTCTAGAGTTAAGGAGAAGATGACAGACGAGCTCCAGACAGGATCAAAGTCTTGGTGGTGGACCGCACATCGGCTTATGGGCAAAGGGGGCAAGAGTGAAATACCAGTCCTCAAATCTGATGGCAACACCTACATAACATCAGAGGCTAAAGCTGAGTGCTTTGCAACATTCTTCAGTGAGAAATCAACCATCCCTCATGCTGAGAACTGTAAGCCAGTCCCCAACATTCCAAACAAGACTGCTTCCAAGTGTGGCAACATTGTATTCTGGCCAAAGCAAGTCAGTAAGCAGCTGAAGAAACTCGACATCAACAAAGCTTCTGGACCAGATGGTATCCCATCCATTGTGCTTAGAACCGCTGCCCCTGAGCTAGACTATGCCATAGTCTATTTTTGATAAATAAAAAAGCATGTTATTAATGTTAATCATGATGAAAGCATACAGTTGAACTCGAAATTATACTGATATTTATTACATCAAAATATATACTAGTATAAAATTGTTATGAAAAAGTTTAAATAATTATATTAGTGACAGTAAAAGTAAAGTGTACGTAGGCTTATATTATTGAATGCAACATAAATTATCATAATGTCATAATTGTATTGGTACTTCACTGAACAATTCTGATTTTAAAATCTGCAAGTTTATTAATCGCGAAATTCCAGGATAAAAATAGACTATGGACTTCCAATTTTAAACGCGATTTTGAGTGGGCAAAGTCCCTGACACTCACACTGTCAATCACACTTGTTTATCAATCAAATTTAACCGCAAGCAAATACAATACGCGCTCATGCACTTAGTGACGCGTTCATGCAATTACACCACACAATGGCGGCAGACTTGTGTACCATGTAGTTATTAATGGTAATGATAGGTACTCGGAGGATTTAAACCATAACGAGATCTGGGCGACCAATCACAAGCCAGATCCATTTAAAGATGCATTACATCATGGCCAATTTTAGTAGGCCAGATTTCCGACAAACTCATCCATAGAAGCTCATAGACAGCCGTGTTAAGCATCTCTGACCGCAATCCAATGTCAGTAGTCCACTTGGGGATCTAACAAACAGAGGGTGTAGGGTGACTAAAAAGATCAGATGTGAAAATCTATCAATAGTGCACACATTAATTAAATCAGAGTTTTAAGCTCAAATACAATACCCAGAGTATATGCAGAATGGGAAGTGGACTACGGGGTAGTCTACCCCTGAGCTTGCTACCCCACTTGCTCGTCTCTTCCAACTTTGCTTTGATAAAGGTCATGTGCCGAACCAGTGGAAGGTTGCTAATGTCATCCCATGCCACAAGAAAGGGGACAGGCATTCTCCCAGCAACTATCGCCCTATATCCCTACTGTCAACACTGTCTAAAGTCATGGAGAGACTGATATATGAAGCTATGTGGCGCCACCTAGACTCACATCAGCTAATATCTAAGCAGCAATTTGGTTTCAGGGCTGGCCATTCCACTTCCGATGCCCTAACATATGTCTCCCAGCGGCTATCAAACTCCATCAATGACAGAGAAGAAAGTAGAGTTGCCTGCCTTGACATCAGTAAGGCTTTTGACAGGGTATGGCACCCCCCGGCTTATTGGCAAAGTTATCTGCTCTGGGTTTCACTGGAAAGCTGCTGAAGTGGTTGAAGGACTACCTCACCAATCGTTCCCTGAGAGTCTCACTGAATGGGATTTCATCAACTGAAAAGCCTATAAATGCTGGTGTCCCACAAGGCTCCATCCTTGGACCACTTCTGTTTATCATCTTCATCGATGACATCACCTCCGGACTTACAAATCCATCAATCTTATATGCTGATGATGTAACCCTGATGTCATCCATCAAGTCCAAGGAAGATAGAATTGGCGCTGCAATATCACTTGATGTAGACCTCAAAGCAATAGAGACATGTGGGCAAACACATGGAATGTACTGTTTGGAGCTGCGGGCGTGCAAGACCACCACTATTTCTAACCGCAGAGATGCTTCATATAGTCACCCTAACCTCCACTTTTTTGGAACAACTCTAGAAGAGGCAGACAGTATTGACCTTCTTGGTCTTACTGTTAACAAAGACCTGTCATGGACCCCTGTAGTGGACAAGATGGCAAGAACAGCTAGCCAACGCCTTGGTCTCCCCTACGTCGTGCGGCCCCCTACCTTGTCCCTTCTCAGAGAGCAACGATATACAAGACTATGATCCGATCCAAGATGGAATATGCCAGCTCTGCATGGATGGGTGCTCCACCCACTTCTCTGTCCAAACTTGATGCTATACATAGAAGAGCGGTACGTATCATTGGCATCTCAGAAGCAGATGGAAAGAACCATCAAATACAGCACCTGAGACATAGAAGAGCAGTGGGAGCCATCACTCTATTTCATCGGATGTTCTATGGCGAAGCTCCAGAACTCCTTCAACATCTGTTACCAGATCGTATGATTATTGATCCTCGTCTGCGGCGTTCTGTCAGATCCCACGACCAAGCTGTCAAAATCCCAAGATCCAACCTGGTCAGCCACCAGAGGTCATTCCTTCCATCCTCAGCTCACCTTTGGAACGCTCTACCTGGTCCAATTATCTCTAACCAGAATCGGCTGAGCTTCAAACGGGAGGTTAACAACTATCTTGGCGCCAACTAGACTGTCCCACAGTCTCGGTTCGGTCCAGCCTGGATAATGGAACGATACATAATTACATAATAGCCTACCAAAATATGCCATAGTCCTTCACCCCCCGATTCTAAATACACAGCCCAAAACAAATTCCTCTTTCTACACAAATTGATGCCACTACACTGAACCCTCCTCACGAATTGGGTTGATTTTTAATGCTATGTAATCTACATTACAAGTCGTTCTCCACGGACCCGAGGGAGGGTCTAGGCGCCAACCCATCAGCGCTATCATACCGATAGCAGCTGTTAATGCCTTGCATAGTATAGACATAAAAAAAAAAAAAGTAAATTTCGTTCACTGATGCGTTCCGACTTTTTCCCAGACTCCGTTTGATTTAACCAGCGATTCCCGCTGTTGTTTCATGGACGGTTTTGGTTCCACGCCAGCACCCCCGGTACTTGAAACTAGTGTAGGTTTACTAGTCTCAGCCGGTAACAGGGCATAATTTAGTGTCAGAATTTTGCATAGCAAAATTGTGACAAAGTTTTATTGTAATATCGTATATCTACATGTAGCAATGCATGTGCATGAATGACATGTTTCTTATTCTTCTTCTTCCTTATAAGTGCCTCCCTCATGAGTATTATCGCACTGCGTACAGACAAGCTGTACTTATTTTTTACTCTGGAACCTAGAGTAGATGAGTGTATTTTTGAAGTACAGTCAACAGTGCCGGGATGATCCCCTGCTCTTTTCGAATAGCCTGTGATGTTCTTTAAAACATGCACACTGCATTAATGTCAGAAATACATGTGCACTGGACTGACGGCTTAAAGTGACCTCTGAAGCACTAAGCAAGTAGAGTGAAGTGCCTTGCTCAAGAGGACACAAAGGAGCCAGCCGAGCTCAGGCGGACCTGGGATTCGAACCCTTGACCCTTGGATTCACAGTTCAACGCCTTAACCACTTGGCCACGCTCCACTATGTGTTATTACATAGCAATTTGGCTAGATTGTGTAGCAAAATGCGATGCGATACCAGTTAGGCTAATGAAAGTTGACTCCCAGTTTCCCGTTACCCTACTCCGCTCAAAACAATTTGCTGGCCAAATATTTCATTATTTTGAACAAAATGTTGATTTCTAACAAACTTTAACGTACAAATAAATAATTGTGGTTTTAAATATATCATAAATCTCTTTCTGTTGATTTTCAGGAATTTTCTTTGCAGTAGGAGCATGGTATATGGTTAATAATGAATTATTAATGAATACCTACTCAATTCTCTGTCTCGCACTTTTTGATCTGCTCTGATCTCATCCCGTAATAAATATTGTGAAACTTTTTATAATAGTTGTACAATCACCTTCATGTGGTTGTAAACTACACCTGTAAACTACAAACACTGATTTATCACATGGGTAGTTATTGGTTTACACCTGTAACAGATGCAATAATGAAATGGTATAAAATAATGAAAAATGAAATGGTCACCTACACAGTCATGAAAAATAATGTAACGGGAAACTGGGAATTGACTTTCATTAGCCTTATGCCCGGTACACGCATGGAGGCCGTCATCTATGTGAGGATATGAATAAGAAAATCATGTTTTTATCTATCTATGAGCATGAGTATGAGGATAAATTCTGCATCAATTCGGACTCGTTATGGCCAATGATGGTGCAGAATCTGTAGATTGTAAATAATGAACCCGGAAGTGACCATGAAATTGTAAGCTTTGTTCACAAAAAGGGTGGGGGTTCGATTCCTGATAAAAAGGGTTTCTGGTTAAAGAGCATGAGAAAAATGAAAAGAGTGAGGGTTTTATATTAAAGGGGCATTTCGTGATCCACAGCCTCATCCCCCCACTTTTCTCAAAAAAAGTTGAGATTTTTATATCACTGGAAACCTCTGGCTACATAATGTTTATGTACGAAATATTTCTTGCAGATTAATTCGTTTTGCAAAGATATTGTGAAATTTGAATTTCGTTCTGGTGCACCAGAACGAAATTACAACGCATTGTCTATGGAGCAGTGTAATACACATAATCATGCATAACTCGCAAACGCAAAATCGGAATCAACTGAAATTTTGGGAATAGGCTTTTTTCGTCGATATGTACTGAAAAATGTCATAAAAAAGAGGATGCTAGGATCACGAAATACTCCTTTAACCTCCTGACAAACAGTGTGCCAAAAAATGTCCACCTTCCACAGTATGCCCTGGTCCTTAGCTCGACATTCAGTAGGTCGGCATGATGTCACTTGTGCTAGATCGCTTCTTCCCATTGGTTGTTTTTGCAGAAATTTGGCTGGTCCATCTTGTGCCCTCCCACAAGAAGGGGACGCTTAAGGATAGCGAAAAATTGCGCATTTTGGGTATGATCTAAGTTCTAATTTAAAATTAAAGAATCCATAATGATCTGAAATGCAATCCATGTTTAACTTTTAAAAAAAGTTTAGAAAATAGACCGTCGCAAAAAACTGCAAGAAAACATAGAAGAAAAGCAGTGAAATTTTTTTAAAATATTGCATATACCGTATTGTTTGTAATAAACGCTCCCCCTCTAATAAACGCCCCCTCCAATTTTTCTGTGAAAAATTGACAAAAAGGCGAACATTTCCATGACATATCGTGTAGGTAAGCTTAAAACTTACATCAGTCATGTCAGTCACGATCGCTAAATTGAATGGACAAAACCTATTACGACTCAACTCCCATCCATTTCATTGCCTAATTATGGTAGAATTTGACTAATTCCATGCACTTACAGGTGTAATTTTGCTGTATTTCCCACCCGGATTTCCCACGAAAATATCATTTTCTGTGGGCGCCGCTATCATGTATAGTCGTAAATCCCTCCCTTTAATAGGAGCACCATCGTGAAATTGAACACGATTTTTAAGCTTTTTTCGTTGACAATTCACTTCCAATAAACGCCCCCCCTTTTCGGGGCGTTTATTACAAACAATACGGTATTTGAACTTTTTGGGGAGGAAAATCACGCATTTTGGTTTAAAAATTCGCAAATTGCGCATTTTCTAAAACTTGCGCGCGCATTTTACTCAAAATAGCGCATTTTCTCTTTGCCTACACTTACTGTACTTCAGTTAGACTTAGAGAGTCATGTGTCGAAACCTGGGGCAAAATAGGACAAAAGGCAGTCTGTATTGTGTGGGTTGCGCTTGACACAAATTTATTCCACTTATGCACCATATTTCACCAGATTAGCTTCAATATTTTCATGTGCATTTGTACTATAAACTTATTCTGTCGCCAAAAGGTGACTGCATTCACTATATTTCAAGAAATTTTTCCCAATGTCAAAAAATAAATCTACACCACAGGTATTGATTTCATTTGTTTTTCTAGATTTACTATTTGTGTGATATTGAAATGATCGATAGAACCATTGCTGTTGTGATTGATGAGGTCAAGTGGTGAGAGTGAACAGATTTGATGGTTTTCTGAAGAAATGGCAGATGCACCTGTAAGTTGCAGTATTGTAGTTTAATTTTAATTAATGTATAATAAAATTATCATTAGGCCACTTAAAGCCATATTGTAACATTTCCATAGTAAACTGCTCAAATAAAGGAAGTCCGCAGTAAACCCGTTCTACACCAAAACCTGATCTTGTTATGTACAATTTGATTGATACGGCTGTGTGCAGAATCTCCAATTTGATACCAAACACTCAATAGTGACAAAGATTGATACCAGTTTATGGCACTTGGTGCATTTTCAAAAGTTGCAAATCAAAACTATGCACGCGGTCGAAATTGCTTAACGTGCCAACGTGGTCAAGCTTGCTTGCCCACGATGGGTCCCTGTGGACTATCCCAAGTGCGCGCTTTATTCAATTGTTAATTTAAAACGCATGGATTGATACAGTACTTTACTGATGAATACTAGGACATGATGCGATAGATATGACCTAGCGGGTGTTTCGGGCTATGTCAATGGTTACGCACTGCATTCACCTCTTAACCCTAACCCAACTAGGACTCACTAAAGCTCACTATTAGAACCGCTCTGCGTGCATGGATTCCACGGGACTTGATGACGCAATCAGACCAAGTCATATATACCCAGGGAATCGTTGGCCGGGCCAACGTCACCTGTGTAGCTACATGCTGGGGATCTTCTGCGTGGCATGCGAGGCACACAGCGAGGGGTCCGAGGGTCGAATCCCGGGGGTGCCAAGTGACTTTCTTCTTCATCTTCTCTCCTTTTTCGTTCCTTCTTTCCCTTCCGATAGCACAAAAACCACGGGTAGGGTTAGGGTTAAGCTACATGCATGTTTTTCCTATATGCCCCCTTAACCCTAACCCAACTAGGACTCACTAAAGCTCACTATTAAAACCGCTCTGCGTGCATGGATTCCACGGGACTTGATGACGCAATCAGACCAAGTCATATATACCCAGGGAATCGTTGGACGGGCCAACGTCACCTGTGTAGCTACATGCTGGGGATCTTCTGCGTGGCATGCGAGGGGTCCGAGGGTCGAATCCCGGGGGTGCCAAGTGACTTTCTTCTTCATCTTCTCTCCTTTTTCGTTCCTTCTTTCTGAATTTAGAGTGTTTGGTAGCAAATTTGGTATTAAAATGGAGCTTACAAGATTCTGCACACGACTTTATCAATCAAATTGTCATAACAAGATCAGGTTTTGATGTAGGATGGGTTTATACATAAGTGCAGACTTTCTTTATTTGAGCAGTTTATAATTTCTTTGCCATATTAATGTTAGCTTTTACTGATATGTCCCCTTTTAATTTTGAGCTGAACAACTGAGGTAAAGCAAAGAAAATTGGAATTTACTACCACAGCTAATGCCTGTCACTCTGTCGGTCAAACTATGGTACGGTCCTTTGGTCTTTGTTTATGACTGATATTTCCATCGTAATAATAGACTGTCTTGTTCTGACGATTTATTCAAAATCTCAGATGTTTTTTTAATGTTAGTTTCCTAAAGTACATAACAAGATTTCGTGTAAAAAATAGAAATATTGAGAGCGTTCCAAAAATTAGAATGCATAACTTGAAATTAGCCTGATTGTCACAGAATATGAAAAAGGTCAAAAAACACCCTAAAAATGCATGTTTTTGGCCCTTATTTCCAAAAATTAACCAAATATTAAAATTTGACTTTTATTGCTAGTTAGGACTACCTAAAGGATTAGGATTAAGCTATGTTTCATTTGGCAAATCCGGATAATATTTTTTTTAATCCAAAACAATTAGTTCTGTATTTTTCTGGAATGGAGAGTAGTTTCTTGTAGTACCAGATCCATTGTAGATAAAGGAATGTGTCACTTACATCAGCTGTGTGGGTTTTTTTTTCAGAGTGTAACACAGCCCCCAGATACATGGCCTAAGCTCCCACACCAATCATTGTGGTTATAGCACTGGGATCCTATCTGATATTGCTGATGATTCTGGTGATAATTCGGCAGTTCCTTGTGGTAAGTCTTACATGTGAAGTAAATGTTTTGCCGGGCCAGTAGATTTGCCATTTCAAACTGAAACCTAAGTCTGTCCCTGTTGTATGTAATTAAATGGGTGTCTATTTATCAAAATGAAGATATGGTGCTGATGGGAAAAAGTGTCAGAGAACCACAAAAATGGATTTGCCCTCCATCGAAATGTTTTGAACCACCCTTAATTCCGTACCGGGTACACTTCAAATTACTTTGATCGAAAAGAAATAGTGATGTTACTCATTGTGATCAACATTGTCCCAGCACATCCCTTTCAAAAGATTTTTATTATTGATATTCTTTTTTTAAATTTATTTATTTATTTTTTATTATTGATATTCTTGGTTTCATACACGTGTCCCTGTTCTACACCTTATACAATATACAAGCTTTATGTGTGACATGAGAGTTTGTAAACATCATCAAATCAGGACCTAGACCTATGAGAAAATGCTGAGTAACTGGGGCACATTGGAACAGGTGATGGTAGATGGCAGATGGCATAAAAACACATTTAATAATGTTCTTCATTGTGGGGTGTCTGAGACTGAGACGTGGGGCATAATTTATTTGAATACCTTTTTACACATAGATTAAAGCCATGTGTGATTTGCTCCTTAGTGACACCTGCATTTTTTCTTGAAATTCTACTTTCTGCCCAATGGTGTACTTTAAAAATATTTTTATGAAATTTATAAATACCAGACTATTATCTACATTACATGAATTATGACTTAATGTTGAACTTGGCTAGCTGCTGTGACCTACAAACACAACAAAAAATGTTACTGATTCCATATACGTTCAAGTTGGGATGTGTAAACATTACAAATATGCCAAAAAAATGAACCTATCTCATATTATAAGATTGTACATTATGACTTTAAAGGTCACTTCCTTTTGCATGAAAGTTCATAATTCTTGGTATGCCAAAGCACTTTGCTTATACTAGATACAATCTCTTTTTTTCTTCCCCATTTATCAATTTTTTGTCCCATAATTGGTTATTTTAGGACATTTTGCTCTTTACCATCCCCCATTTTGTCCCTGAAAATCTCTTGGGTGGGGGGCACTCTGCCCCCTCTGCACCCCCGGCTACGCCACCGATTATGTTGTTATTTTTTAATGGGTGGCAAAGAAGGACAAAATTTGTCCGAAATTTTATGTAGATCAAAAGTGTGTTAATCTGTGTTTTTACTTAATAATATTTAGTTATTCCAGTTGCAGTCTATACACCCCCTGTGGAAGACTTGACCTTAATCTTCCACACAGGGAGTGTGAATTTCAAATGGGGTTACTTGAATATGGGTGACACCATTTGAAATCTATACCACCTGTGTTTGAGAAAAACGTTTATCTTCTGAAGGGGGTTACAGGGTGAATGGATTTGGACTGGACAGGAATAGTCTATAGCTCAATCAATAAGGCATGCGACTATGGTGTGAAAATTACACCATTTCACTAAATGCCTTTAGTAAAATTATTATAAGCAAATCTTAGAAAAATGATATTAATAAACTGATGATAAGGCTAAAGAGGAAGAAAAACAACTTATCGAAACCAACTTGGACGATATACTTGTACCATGATAGATAGGGTCTACTTTTTGTATGGTCTACCTGGGCCCAATATCTTTGTTAGTACATATAATGTTGTAATATCAGTTACCCCCTGCTTAGAAAAGACATTCAACGACTAAGTCATGTAGGCTTTCGGAAGTTATATATCTTTTAAGTTTGTAATTAATATCGTATGTAGGTATACTGTACTTTTTACATGGCCTACATGTATCCTAAGCCTGATAACAAAGTTGAGGTAAGTACACCCAGCGGGACTTAATTGGCAACATCTAGTTCATTTGTCTTTATAACAAAAAATGTAGGTTATCCGTTATTTGGAGAGCATTGTGAAAAATCTCATCACTTTGCCTTTGGACCAGAAGAATATCTCAAGGGCCCAAAGGGTTATTCTGAGGTCCAAAGCAAAATGTTAAGTTCGATATTTCATAATATTAGGGATGCAAACTTATAAAACCTCATTCATAACCATCACTTTCTTCTTTTCACTTTACAAAATAACAGAGAAAATCCTATCAAAAGTTTTTACATTTTGCCTTTCCAAAATGGAACATGCTAAAACAGGACAACCAATAACAAAAATACGAATTACAATCTGTGCAAATATGGGCAGCGCGCGAGCAGTTTGTTTGATGCACGACACATCATGTGCGGAGGTTACTAATTGATGCTGACGGTACGGAGGTCCACTTTTGAATGTTAGTAACAGCGTTCCGCGTTTGTGTTTCGGCAAGTAAATAAAAATGATTGGATCACATATATATTGTGTTTATTCATGTGGTGATGAATTAGCGATATTCAGGCCTGGAAAAAGTAGTGTTTTATAAGTGACACACCAAGATCAAGTCTTAAGTACAGAAATTGTACTCATACGTACTCAAGTACTATTCTAGAATCTAGGTGTATTGGTACTTGAATAGAATATGCCCTTAATATTCCACCACACCGGAAGAGAAAACCAGGATGACCATGCATATTGTAGTATGTTCAGCACCTCCTGATGCTGGGAGATACTGAAGTGATGCTGCAGCCAAACAAAATTGCTATGCTAGCCCATGATCACAGCAGTTGGAGAAAGCTTGTAGTTACCTGCTCCACAGCCAACTGAATGATGATGATAATTGGAAAGGTCCATCAATTGTGGACAGATACACTGGTAAACGTGGACAGCAATTTACTATCAAACCGTGAATCAAATCAGTTTACATTGAGTTGTGTGTCCTTGATTGCACATCATACCAACATTCACAAAGAAATCATTTTCACTCGTGACCAGTGGCGGTGCCACAGGGGGGATGCCCCCTAGTCAGAACTGTTTCCCCCCAGTAAAAACTTTTGCGGCAATTTTGCCCAAAATTGGTTGATTTTGCCCCCGCCTGAAATTCACTTTGCCCACCCCCCCAAAAAAAACCACATTCCTGGTGCCGCCACTGATTTTCACATGTGACAATGGGTGAGAAAGGTTCTTGTCTCTGGGGCCACAGATTCTAGTGCTGGATTCTTGTATTGGATTAGAAATCTCATGATTAAACCACTTTATGTGACAATGGGTGAGAAAGGTTCTTGTCTCTGGGGCCACAGATTCTAGTGCTGGATTCTTGCATTGGATTAGAAATCTCATGATTAAACCACTTTATGTGACAATGGGTGAGAAAGGTTCTTGTCTCTGGGGCCACAGATTCTAGTGCTGGATTCTTGCATTGGATTAGAAATCTCATGATTAAACCACTTTATGTGACAATGGGTGAGAAAGGTTCTTGTCTCTGGGGCCACAGATTCTAGTGCTGGATTCTTGCATTGGATTAGAAATCTCATGATTAAACCACTTTATGTGACAATGGGTGAGAAAGGTTCTTGTCTCTGGGGCCACAGATTCTAGTGCTGGATTCTTGCATTGGATTAGAAATCTCATGATTAAACCACTTTATGTGACAATGGGTGAGAAAGGTTCTTGTCTCTGGGGCCACAGATTCTAGTGCTGGATTCTTGCATTGGATTAGAAATCTCATGATTAAACCACTTTATGTGACAATGGGTGAGAAAGGTTCTTGTCTCTGGGGCCACAGATTCTAGTGCTGGATTCTTGCATTGGATTAGAAATCTCATGATTAAACCACTTTATGTGACAATGGGTGAGAAAGGTTCTTGTCTCTGGGGCCACAGATTCTAGTGCTGGATTCTTGCATTGGATTAGAAATCTCATGATTAAACCACTTTATGTGACAATGGGTGAGAAAGGTTCTTGTCTCTGGGGCCACAGATTCTAGTGCTGGATTCTTGCATTGGATTAGAAATCTCATGATTAAACCACTTTATGTGACAATGGGTGAGAAAGGTTCTTGTCTCTGGGGCCACAGATTCTAGTGCTGGATTCTTGCATTGGATTAGAAATCTCATGATTAAACCACTTTATGTGACAATGGGTGAGAAAGGTTCTTGTCTCTGGGGCCACAGATTCTAGTGCTGGATTCTTGCATTGGATTAGAAATCTCATGATTAAACCACTTTATGTGACAATGGGTGAGAAAGGTTCTTGTCTCTGGGGCCACAGATTCTAGTGCTGGATTCTTGCATTGGATTAGAAATCTCATGATTAAACCACTTTATGTGACAATGGGTGAGAAAGGTTCTTGTCTCTGGGGCCACAGATTCTAGTGCTGGATTCTTGCATTGGATTAGAAATCTCATGATTAAACCACTTTATGTGACAATGGGTGAGAAAGGTTCTTGTCTCTGGGGACACAGATTCTAGTGCTGGATTCTTGCATTGGATTAGAAATCTCATGATTAAACCACTTTATGTGACAATGGGTGAGAAAGGTTCTTGTCTCTGGGGCCACAGATTCTAGTGCTGGATTCTTGTATTGGATTAGAAATCTCATGATTAAGGCGATATAATACCCCGATTTTCATCAGTACCCCTCTTCTTTTTTTTCTTGCAAATTTATTAAGTACATATATATGTTTATCACCTCATGTCCTGAACTTATAAAATATATCTACATATAAAGTGAATTTCAACAATTTTAGTAAGTCATTTTAGCCCTATATATTTTTTGTTTACTATAACCTAGTAACTCAGATCTGTGTTTCATAACAAACCATAATTTATTCTTTTGAAAATGTTCAAGTAGGGTACATGAATAGAATACATTAAATCCTTTGTTATACTCTCTATAGAAAATCTATAGTGGTGCATGCAAAATACCTACCATGATATAACACTGAATAAATTAAATAAACACTTATACAATGGATGCATAGTCATTAATTGTTAGGAGAAGAAAAGGCTATTAGGTCACCGTATGTCAGGTTATAGGTCAATTGGTTCAGGTCAAATTTAAGCATCAATTTTGAATACACATGTGAGAGTCTGTGATATCATATGAGGCATAATTTTGATATTCTGTCTTTAACTGGATATATATCGAGAAGTGCATGGTGGATATACTAATATACCTTGGGATGTAAATGGTGAGTACAATTTAGAATGCCTAGTTGAGACGGATTTCACAAATAAATATAAAATAGTTACCAAAATCACAAAACTTAAGCTTACGGAAAACTACCCAATATGGTTGTATAGGTGACAAGAAATACAATTTTTTCATCATTGCTGTAGTATGGTTGTTGTAACCTGTTACCTATGGCTTAATTAAGTTTCAGTGCAATAATGTCGCAAGTTAAAAATGCAAAATATAGCTCAACATTGAAAATAGAAGCATTTTAACCAGTTCCTTTTTTGATAGTTGTGGAGCACCAAGTTCATGAAGTCATAAAAGAAATCAGGAACCACTTATTCCCATTTTACATATCAACTTTATTTCCCTAATGTGTTAGCAACACATATCCAAAATTTTAACGAAATCCGTTGATAGTAAGCTTTCCAAAATGAAGTGAATTTAAATCATCAGTGATGTACCTCCTTTTGGCTTCTATCTGTAAAAGCATGTAAGCTACATTGATACCGATACCACCAATAAAACGAGAAGATTTGCCCCTTCATTTTGCATACCACTTTGTCCAATTTTTTTTGTAATTTCTTCACAAAATGCAAAAAATGCAAAAAAAAAAAATCAATGGGTGTAGTACCCCTTAAACCACTTTATGTGACAATGGGTGAGAAAGGTTCTTGTCTCTGGGGCCACAGATTCTAGTGCTGGATTCTTGCATTGGATTAGAAATCTCATGATTAAACCACTTTATGTGACAATGGGTGAGAAAGGTTCTTGTCTCTGGGACCACAGATTCTAGTGCTGGATTCTTGCATTGGATTAGAAATCTCATGATTAAACCACTTTATGTGACAATGGGTGAGAAAGGTTCTTGTCTCTGGGGCCACAGATTCTAGTGCTGGATTCTTGCATTGGATTAGAAATCTCATGATTAAACCACTTTATGTGACAATGGGTGAGAAAGGTTCTTGTCTCTGGGGCCACAGATTCTAGTGCTGGATTCTTGCATTGGATTAGAAATCTCATGATTAAACCACTTTATGTGACACAATGGGTGAGAAAGGTTCTTGTCTCTGGGGCCACAGATTCTAGTGCTGGATTCTTGCATTGGATTAGAAATCTCATGATTAAACCACTTTATGTGACAATGGGTGAGAAAGGTTCTTGTCTCTGGGGCCACAGATTCTAGTGCTGGATTCTTGCATTGGATTAGAAATCTCATGATTAAACCACTTTATGTGACAATGGGTGAGAAAGGTTCTTGTCTCTGGGGCCACAGATTCTAGTGCTGGATTCTTGCATTGGATTAGAAATCTCATGATTAAACCACTTTATGTGACAATGGGTGAGAAAGGTTCTTGTCTCTGGGGCCACAGATTCTAGTGCTGGATTCTTGCATTGGATTAGAAATCTCATGATTAAACCACTTTATGTGACAATGGGTGAGAAAGGTTCTTGTCTCTGGGGCCACAGATTCTAGTGCTGGATTCTTGCATTGGATTAGAAATCTCATGATTAAACCACTTTATGTGACAATGGGTGAGAAAGGTTCTTGTCTCTGGGGCCACAGATTCTAGTGCTGGATTCTTGCATTGGATTAGAAATCTCATGATTAAACCACTTTATGTGACAATGGGTGAGAAAGGTTCTTGTCTCTGGGGCCACAGATTCTAGTGCTGGATTCTTGCATTGGATTAGAAATCTCATGATTAAACCACTTTATGTGACAATGGGTGAGAAAGGTTCTTGTCTCTGGGGCCACAGATTCTAGTGCTGGATTCTTGTATTGGATTAGAAATCTCATGATTAAACCACTTTATGTGACAATGGGTGAGAAAGGTTCTTGTCTCTGGGGCCACAGATTCTAGTGCTGGATTCTTGCATTGGATTAGAAATCTCATGATTAAACCACTTTATGTGACAATGGGTGAGAAAGGTTCTTGTCTCTGGGGCCACAGATTCTAGTGCTGGATTCTTGCATTGGATTAGAAATCTCATGATTAAACCACTTTATGTGACAATGGGTGAGAAAGGTTCTTGTCTCTGGGGCCACAGATTCTAGTGCTGGATTCTTGCATTGGATTAGAAATCTCATGATTAAACCACTTTATGTGACAATGGGTGAGAAAGGTTCTTGTCTCTGGGGCCACAGATTCTAGTGCTGGATTCTTGCATTGGATTAGAAATCTCATGATTAAACCACTTTATGTGACAATGGGTGAGAAAGGTTCTTGTCTCTGGGGCCACAGATTCTAGTGCTGGATTCTTGCATTGGATTAGAAATCTCATGATTAAACCACTTTATGTGACAATGGGTGAGAAAGGTTCTTGTCTCTGGGGCCACAGATTCTAGTGCTGGATTCTTGCATTGGATTAGAAATCTCATGATTAAACCACTTTATGTGACAATGGGTGAGAAAGGTTCTTGTCTCTGGGGCCACAGATTCTAGTGCTGGATTCTTGCATTGGATTAGAAATCTCATGATTAAACCACTTTATGTGACAATGGGTGAGAAAGGTTCTTGTCTCTGGGGCCACAGATTCTAGTGCTGGATTCTTGCATTGGATTAGAAATCTCATGATTAAACCACTTTATGTGACAATGGGTGAGAAAGGTTCTTGTCTCTGGGGCCACAGATTCTAGTGCTGGATTCTTGCATTGGATTAGAAATCTCATGATTAAACCACTTTATGTGACAATGGGTGAGAAAGGTTCTTGTCTCTGGGGCCACAGATATTATTATTGGGTGACTTTAACATACATATGAATAAACCATTTAAATCTGATGTGTCTCAATTTTCCAATTTGCTGTCTTCAAATGGTTTTGAACAGCATATTACTAAACCCACTCATCGTCTTGGTAACACACTCGATCTTGTAATATCAAGACCCGATGATGATGTTGTTCTTGACTGGACTGTCAAAGTACCAATTGTTTCTGACCACTTCCAAGTATATTGTACCATAAATCGTGTAAAACCTGATCTTCCTAAGATCACACGTTCCATAATGTAATTTCCGTAATTTTGATCAACCTTCTTTTGGTACTGAACTTAAAGAAAAAATATCCTGTGTTGAGTGTGATGATATTAATGATATGGTAACATGTTATACTGATATATGTAATTGTTTGCTTGATAAATATGCACCTGTTACCACCAAGAGTGTATCTGTTCACTGCCGTCTACCTTGGTATAATGATGAAATCAGGGAAGCTCGTGAAAACGCAGGAAATTTGAACGTAAATGGCGTAAATCTCATCTTGATCATGATCATTTGGTTTATCTTGACCAGGCCCATCTTGTCAATGATATGATCATCAGGGCTAAGACTGATTTCTTCAGAGCCAAGATATCGGAAGCGAATAGTAAGGACTTATTTAGCACTGTAAACAATCTGCTTAACAGATCTGTGAAGTCTCTGCCAATGCATGATTCAGCTAGTGAGCTAAGTAACACATTTTCAAGCTTTTTCAAAACTAAGATTGATAAAATTATGGTTGAACTTAATGAAAATGTTTGTAATGACGAAGCAATTTTCAGTGAAGATCTTGAAACGTCTCATGTGTTAAATTGTTTCTCTCTTGCTACGGTTGAGGAAGTTGAACAGGTCATGCGTAAACTTTCCAACAAGACGTGTTTGCTCGACCCCTCCCTACTTGGATTTTGAAACAAAACATATCCACTGTTTCACCACTGATAACTATGATTGTCAATGCTTCCCTGCAAGAGGGTATTTTTCCTAATGCTTTCAAAAAAGCAATTGTTAGACCTGTGCTGAAAAAATCCACTCTTGATGTGAATGTTTTGAAAAATTATAGGCCAATCTCAAATATTCAGTTTCTTGCCAAACTTATTGAATCCATTGTGGCTACCAGACTTAAGGACCATTTGTATGATCATAGTTTATCTGAGAGTTTTCAAAGTGCTTACCGCAAAGGACACAGCACTGAAACTGCGTTGTTGAAAGTTAAAGGAGACATCTTGAGTATGCTCGATCAAAACAAAGTTGTTCTTATGGCTATGTTAGATCTTCGACATGCCTTTTGACACCATCAACCATGTTACTCTCTTGGTCGCCTCAGTAAAACCTTTGGCGTGTCTGGTGCCCCACTGGATTGGTTTAAATCCTACATGCAAAATCGCAGCAGTCGTGTTATTATTAATGAAACTTTATCAGAAGAAATCAAACTTGAATGTGGAACACCCCAAGGATCCATCATGGGGCCTCTTCAATTTACTACGTATATCCAACCAATTGGTAACATCATTCGAAAGCACAATTTATTTTTTCACATTTATGCCGACGACACCCAGATATACTGTGCCTATGATCCAAAGAAACCGGGTGAAAACATTTCTGCTATTCATCGTCTTCAAGCTTGTATACAGGAAATTAGTTGCTGGATGAAATTAAACAAATTAAAGTTAAATATGGACAAAACTGAATTTATTTTATTTGGTTCACCACATAATACCAGAACATACTCTACCGATCATCTGACAGTTGGAAATTCTATTGTAATGCCATCTACATCCGTTCGCAATCTAGGTGTTCACCTGGACTCAACATTATCAATGAATACTCATGTCTCTCATTTGTGTAAAACTCTGATTTTTCAACTAAGGAACATTTCTCGCATTAGGAGATATTTAGATAAAGACTCATGTAATCACATTGTTCGTGCACTTGTTACATCTCGTCTGGACTATGGCAACTCACTTTTAACTGGAACTACAGAAACCAATCTTAACAAGCTTCAACGCATTCAAAATCGGGCCGTCCGTCTTATTTGTGGTTTAAAGCGGCGTGATCATATTTCTTCTCATCTTACTGAGCTTCATTGGCTTCCGGTTAAAGAACGCATAAAGTTTAAACTTCTCACCATCATATTTCAGTGTGTGTATGGGTTAGCTCCAACTTATTTGCAGGATTATGTTCATCTTTATTCATCTGTTAACACCAGACATCATTTACTTCGTTCTTCTCTTGATACAACCAAACTTCACATTCCATATACAAATCGCTGCCTTGGGGATCAGGCTTTCCATGTTGCTGGCCCACGGATATGGAATACTCTTCCACAACATATCCGTGAGGCCCCACCCTTAACCGGTTCAAAGAACTCCTCAAATCACATTTATTTCCTGTTGCTTAATATTGTTTTTGTTTATATTCCATTTGCATGTTTTTGTAGCGTAAGTTTATTGTAGCGTAAAATCTCTTGTAATGCGCTTTGGTATTTCATGATAAAGCGCAATATAAATCTTATATGTATGTATGTATTCTAGTGCTGGATTCTTGCATTGACGATTAGAAATCTCATGATTAAACCACTTTATGTGACAATGGGTGAGAAAGGTTCTTGTCTCTGGGGCCACAGATTCTAGTGCTGGATTCTTGCATTGGATTAGAAATCTCATGATTAAACCACTTTATGTGACAATGGGTGAGAAAGGTTCTTGTCTCTGGGGCCACAGATTCTAGTGCTGGATTCTTGCATTGGATTAGAAATCTCATGATTAAACCACTTTATGTGACAATGGGTGAGAAAGGTTCTTGTCTCTGGGGCCACAGATTCTAGTGCTGGATTCTTGCATTGGATTAGAAATCTCATGATTAAACCACTTTATGTGACAATGGGTGAGAAAGGTTCTTGTCTCTGGGGCCACAGATTCTAGTGCTGGATTCTTGCATTGGATTAGAAATCTCATGATTAAACCACTTTATGTGACAATGGGTGAGAAAGGTTCTTGTCTCTGGGGCCACAGATTCTAGTGCTGGATTCTTGCATTGGATTAGAAATCTCATGATTAACCCACTTTATGTGACAAGAAATCAATGCAAGTAAATGAAGGCAAATATAGATTTGAAACTGACCTGATGACTAGTAAATCTATGATAAAACATAATCAATGGGTTAAACCATCACATGTGTCAAGTATTTCAGTTTTGAAAAACACAAAATCTTAAATCCAAGGTGGCACTATTGGATATAAATTGGAATAACATTATATCATGTTAAAAGCACAATATAATAAAAGCTGAGGAACGGAATTGGATAAAACCATGACATTAATATATCTTTATAGGAAAAATAAGTTGTTGTACTATTCTCTCAGTGCACATCACGTTTCAAAATGGCACCACATGCATGGTAACAACAAAACAAAGAGATAATATATTTCACAGTATAAGAGATATGACAACTAGCCTTGATTTCCCTAGTAACCAATATAACCCGTTTTTATTAAAGTCAAAATATTTTGTTTCTATTATTTAAAGATGCATTGAATTGAATTTAATCCAAGGTTGGATCAGAGTGCTCTGTCTATAAATTGTATGAATTGTCATGAATTCACTGGTGTTTGAAAAATCGCATGGCCTTGGCATTTATTCTACTTCAATTTACCTGAATGAAGCTCAAAAGTTTTGCATTACTATATTTTTTAATAGCAAAAAGTAGAAAATCATATATAAACACCATCCAAAAGGACATTAATTGTCCTGAATTAATCTTTTTATGATTTGTTTTTTTGAACCTGGCCTGTAGCTAGGGGGTGGTGGTGGTGGTGGGGGGGGGGGGTACCAAATAGACACTTCTATATAGAAGATTTCTAGAGGGCAACAAACTTGCAAAATGAAGACCTAGACCTACATGTAATTGAAGCCATTTGGTGAACACGTTTTCACTGTTATTGTATAAATAGTATTGCTTTAAAGTGCCAGGTGTCCAAAGCAGAAGCAAAAAATGAAGGCCCAGTTGAAGCCATTTGTCGGATCATTATTCACTAGTTTACAGTTATTGCTTAAAACATTAAAGGGGGTACCCTATTGGTTTTGGATATGGATTTTCTTTCAACTTACCGGTAGATGTAATATCAAATATCATTCCCTTTATGCAGCTCTGAAGCGAAACAGATGGCCTGTGATGTGACAACGACAATATGCTGCGATGTCCGTACATTTTCCAAGCTGCGTTTTTAGCTCTTTTTCCCATCCATGCAGTACCAATTCAGAAAAAAAGGAACCAAAAAAATATATTTCCCCTTGCAATATGTACATTTCCAATGAAAATAAAAAAGTTTGGGTTAAAAATGGATATTAAAAAGAAAGCTGCCACTGTCGGATATCGAACCCAGACCTGCTTTTTACTATGCCAGTGCGCTAGTTGATTGCACCATGAAGCTGCTTGTATTCTAAATGGAAGTTTTAGAGCTTATAAAATACCATCTTGGAGGGGTTTAGTTGCTCTCAAGCAAATGTTTGTGTGAATGACGCGAAGCCAAACTAGCTGTTGCGGAGACTTATCATTAATTGCAATTGCATCATAATAGACTGTCCAGAAGTCCGAAGTATTTATAAGTGGTAGCCACTAAAACAGCATTTTTGCATGAATTCTCCGGAAATACATCGACTTGGAGCGCCAAATTTCAAAATAGTGTTGAGAAAAATATGATCTATTGTGTGATACCAAAAACTCAACAACCATGAACAAAATCGGGAGGTGGGAAGGGGGATGATGTTGCCGATCAGGTTATGGACCTTTAAGTGTACAAGTGTCCAAAACAGAAGCAAAATGGGCAGTTGTTTCTGCACACGCAGGGATTTGTGGGAGGGGGAATGTTTCCCTCTCAGAAGGAATATTACAAAATGAAGGTCCAATTGAAGCCATTTGGTGCATCATTTATACACTATTTTATTTATATCATTGCTTTTTAAACAAAAAAATGCCCAATCTAAATTTGTACAATTTTGAAAGTTTGAAAGTTACACTGGTCTGCTGACACTTTATAAGACTTGAGACTTGCATGCATTGATTGTTGAAGTCACCATTGACTCCCTTAATCATTACTGACTTTAGGGACAAATGTGATGGGCCCTGCATATCGACGGGCCCGCAGTATTTTTCACATGCTTTTGGCCGAAGACTTATGCCTTCAAGCAATGCCCAAAATATAAATTACAGGCGTATATTACCTAGCTGGGGGGTTTTCAACCCCCCGAGCTAGGTCCTGTTTTTCTATCCGTTCTTTCTTTCTTTCTTCTTTCTTTCTGTCAATGACTTCAAAATGCTTCTTCTGCCACAAGCAACATCCTACAATTACGTCACTTGCACATGGTCATTTTCACAGTAAAGGGTGTAACTTTTGATTTTTAGGGTCAAAATTTCAAACCACTTAAATATGTTTCTGTTTACTGAAATCATGCATAGAAGCAACTTAAATTCCAGTAAAATAATGTTTCAAGGCTTAAACCTTTTGATTTCTAATAAAAATTTGACATTTCCATAACATTTTGGTTAAAATCTAAGAAAAAATGTATTTTACATAACCTCAGAAAATTATGACATGAAAGCTGGAATACATGTGAAATCCCATTCCAAAGTAAGTCAACAGATAACAGTTAAATTTTATACCATGTTTTGCTATGTTTGTAATTGCAGTTTTGAAATTTTTTAACATCAAGTGTCATTTACAATGGAAATTTCCAAACCTTAAACATATTTTTAAGTTTTAATTGGGTTCCTAAAATAATTTGAATGTCTAACTTCATGTACAAATACTACTTGATGAAAGGAACCTCCCAGCCAAGTTTCACAGAAATTGGAGTTATTTTTTAGAATTGGCAATTCAAGCGATTTGTGTTTCGGAGGCTTCAGTTAACAACACAGGTGATCATTAAGTAAAATATTTGGCTAACTACTACAAGTTGACATAAAAAATAGGTAAAAAATATCACAATTACCAATTTTCATGCTTTGCTTCTAAGTATTGAATTTCAGTTGTGACAAAATTAAATTATCACAGCAAGTCATTTTTTTTTGTTTCGAGGCTTCATGTTAACAATTGTTAAACATTGCAGAAGTAGTTTTTTTGAAAACAACAGTGTTGGGATCATCTAAGCTGTTATTTTCTTGTGTGTATTGAATCAATGATTCTATGCGGCAGATATTGTAGATTTATCACATGTTAATTTTTTCACCCATTTGTTACGTATGGTGTTTTTGCATGTGAAGCCTCCGAAACAGGCATTTTTGGGTATCAGTATATTTTTCAAATATTAACCATAATGTCAATTTTTTTTTAAATTTATGACATTCTGCACATATCAAGTAATAATTACAATGCAGATATCATTATGAAACACACCAATTTAGATATGCATAGATGATAAGTAATCTTATTGTTGTTTCGGAGGCTTCATTTGTTTCGGAGGCTTCAATTGTTAACGGAAAGTTTGTATTGGGTCCCATTTTCAAACGGTGATATATATCTCCACGATTTAAAAACATGTGACTTGAGGATCTACTTTACTACATTTTGATAAATAGATTGGATGAGCTCTTTTATTTATATTTGCACAAGCTTGCTGAACAGTTTGTTTCGAAGGCTTCAAAAAAGTTAACGGAAAAACGGCTCTTTGAAGTCAAGATTTTATAAAAATTTAAAAGCTTGCAAATCGACTAATTTTTGTTACCCATTTCAAGTTAAGATAACAACTGTTATGAATCAAGAAGAAATGAAGAAATAACCAAGAATTATGAACCAAAGCTACACCCACAAAGTTTGTTAACAATTGTTAACGGAAAATGAAGCCTCCGAAACGACAAATATTGAAGTCCGGTTCTCAAAAATACAGGGCTGTTCACAATTAAATCTAATGTGGCAGTGTTTACTGAACATATGACTGTACTTTCAGGATAAGAAAATTATCCATTTACTATCTGAAGAAAACACAGGGTGTTACAAAAATGTTACTGTTTTTTATAGTTTTCAAAATGGCAATATTAAGTACATTTAAGCCTGCTAAAACTGAACACAGTAACTCCCAAAGTTGATTATGCTACCCAAGGTAGCTGCTAACTAGATGACTTATGTGGCCAAAAATCATGGAATTCTGTGGCTTTATTAGAACACTACGGATTAAAATGTTAAAAATCCAAAGTTACACCCTTTACCGTGAAAATATATGTATCGGCTATATCCAGTGCCCATAAGGAGGACTGGGATTTTGTCCTCGCTATGCCAAAATGTTCTCACTTTGAATGTGGGAAACTATATCTTGTCCTCGCTTTGAATGACTTGATGAACACAGCTAGGTTTGTGGTCTATGACCACCATTTGCCACTAGTTCTACTTGTGATTGATACTGACTGTTCGTTTTTCTAAACATGGGCCTAATTAAGTACATGCAATATATTTTTTTCTCTCTTTTCTCTTCTCTTTTTCTCCTTTTCTCCCTTTCTCTTCTCTCTTTTCCTTATATTTGCATTTTTACAGGGGTACCCCTTTTTCCTACTTTTGCTATTTTACAGCCCCCCCCCCTGCTTCCCCCTGTGGAAATTTTGTATAGATTGCTTAAGAGTGAATGATAAGTATTTAAAAATGTATTTTTACAATGAAAAATTTGGCAAAAAAGGAGGAAAACAGCAGTATTGACAAAGTTGAAGCACCATTCAAATACTAATTTATCTACTTTGATTAATATTTCATACTAAAATGTCCCAGTTTGTCGTTAATACACAGCTTTAGATGGCGTTTGATGATGTTTACAATTTTCCAAATGAGCAAATCGCGATAGGCCTTAAAAAATAAGAATAAAATGTATAAAACCAAAGAATAGACCTACTGACCCTAAAAATGCATTTTTCACAAAAAGTTAGTGATTACAATAATTATTTATAATATTCTATAGTGTCCAAGTGTTTAATTAAAGCAAAGAAGACAAGTAGGCCATAAGGTTATAACTTATAGGCAGGAAATGATTTATGATATCTTGCATGCATTTGTAGAAAAAAACTATTTGATTGTAGTGATTCTTTTGTATTGATGAAAAAATTTAATCAACTGACAGAGGAAAATAGTTGATATGGCATTAAGCCAGGTTTGCCAAAAGTTTTCTGCCTGAAATGTAGGCCAAGTGATCCCTGCAAAGTGATCACCAACAGTTTGCTGCAGTATTTTGTAACTGGTAGGTTGATAATGACACCCACATAGCAGGGCTGGTGCAGTCTTTGAATACCGTATGGGCCGTATTCATTCCAATAACCGTCCATTAACTGCCCATGCCCATATAAGCGCCCATCCCAGTGACTTAAGGGGGTACTACACTCCTGCCCAATTTTGTGCCTATTTTTGCGTGACAAGTAAGATATGTATATTATAGGGGCAAGGACTACAACTGCTACACTGGAAATTTGATTTCAGCACAGACAACAGCTAGTTGTGGAGTTGTACAGTCCAGAATGAGAGAAAACCAATATTTGATCAATAAATCAATAACTATTTGCCTTGAGTTGCTGAATTTTCAGTGCAGTAGTTTTAGTACTTCCCCCTATAATATACATATCTTACTTGTCACCAATGCACTATAATTTTTGAGAAAAACGCAAAAATAAGCAAAAAATTGGCTAGGGGTGTAGTACCCCCTTAACAATTCAAGTAAACTGCTATTATAACTGCCCGGAAATCTGAATCATGATCTACAACTTTTGGCACACTGATAATGATGGTAGAATATTTTGGGACATTTCTTTGTACATATATGAAATATTCGGATTTAGGGTCTATTGGAAGTCAATTTGTGCCGAAATTCCTTATTGCATGACAATAAGGCAAAAAAAAAAGGTTTGTTTGTCCATAGATGTTTATAAAACAGTTGGGTCGGTAGGTCGGATATTTTTTTTTTTTTTTTTACATTTTTTTACAGATATTGCACTTGAAACTGACAATTTGAAGACTGGTAAATAAGTCAAAACACACAGCACTTTACTGGTTTAACTCTTGAGATGGTTCTGCATGTTATACTGTTCATTTTCTTTACATTTTCTTTCTTTAAATTTATACTAACCACTGTTTTACTAGCACATTCAACACGAATTAAGAAGAAGAAAAAAAAAACACGGTCGAGACCAGGGTACACGGTCGGTCGGACGTGGACAAACAAACAATTTTTTTTTGGCCTAAACACAGTTCACAAGTTAGTCAATCTCCTTACAATCAAATGCAATATGCCTATTGCATTGTAGGTTGGAATTTTGGTACACTTCCAGTAGAGAAACCTACAATCCGCGTACTATGTAGGCTAATCAATGTAAAAATATAAGCACACACCCAAAATGACTTTGATAAGTGGCCTGAGCAGTTAGTGGAACAAATACGTTACTTGAAAACTAAATTTGTGTTTTGAGGCCTTGCAAGTTGTCAAAAGTCCTTGTACTTGATAAAAGGCCCTTGAAACTCTTTGAAATGATTTCTTATTGAAAAAAATAATTAGTTTTTTAAGAATTTATTAGCGTTGATTCAAGCCCATATCCAGCCCAATCCCACAGTACTATAGCATGTACTACTTTGTGTAGGTTTAAAATGTACATTTTAATTAATATAATTGTATTATAACATGTTGTGTAGTAAAAGCATTAGACTCTTTGTACCTAGAACAGGGCCCTCAGGGAGAGCAGCACAAAGTGCTGATGAGGCTACCCTGTATAAACAAAATGTAAATAAAATAAAATAAAAATGTCTGTTACTGCCTATGTATGTGTGATAATGCATGTCACACGCAAACAGTTATTCTCTAGTGATGGGCATGGTCACTCAAAAAGTGTACTATAAGGTTTCAGAAACTTCTAAAGTTGCTCGCTTACTAGTTGTATGCACTGCAATTTTTGTGACTGGTACATCAGCGATGAAAATTCTGAAGTTTATTTGATCCACCACAGATCTCTTGGGCTATTCCATTTAAAATCCACACTACCCCTGTGGAAGATTTAGCTCAAGTCTGCCACAGAGGGAGTATCTATTTTGAATAGAATAGACAATTGGGCAACTTCCATTTGAAATACTGACTCCATTTGTGGAAAATATACGCAAAGCCATATACAGGGGGGTATGGGTTTCAAAATGATTAACTCTGACCAATTACATTTGTTTAAAAACATACTCCCAGGACATGCTCCCCGTAGATGTGTGGATTTCAACTGGAACAGCCCAATTTACACCAAATCACTAAAGGTGCAACGGTGATGAGTTCCGGTTAAAAGTACATGGCTACTGGAGAAAATGTGTGGTGTCCTGTGTTCTTCTTGAGTTTGGCATGTTCTGATTGAAATGAAGAATGATGCTAGCCTATTTATCACTAAAATAGATATGAAATACTACAAATCAATTTCACAAGATAAGAAGGCCCTGTCCGAATTACTGCTAACGGAACATTAGTTTTAATGCTAGTTTTGGTGTTGTTAGCGGTGTCGCTTTTCAACATTTTTAAAATAAAAAACTGAAAATTTAGTCCTCAATTTTATACAAGGAATGATGTATAAAAGTGAAAAATATTGTCATGTGGGGTAGAAAACACCATGTATGAAGAAGTTATTTGGTGGTCTGCACCTTGAATTCATGTAGCTAATGTCAGAATCCCAGGGTCGGGATATGTCATTGTAATTGTACCTGTTGGAGGATGGCAATCCAGCTGTGTTACCAGGTTAAACAAAATTGTATATCCATCAAAGTGTGGTGAACCCATACTTTGTATTCCTTTAACCTAATTTCTGTGTTGGACATTGACAAAAAGATACCTGCTACTATTAGTAAGCACCATTCAAAGTCACTGTCAATAAAGCAATCCAACATTCCAGTAATTGTAACTAACAACAGTGAATGCAATCAATCAAATTTTCAATTTGCTGTGTTATATTTATTAACCCCAGAAGGAGACAATGAAACACAGGGAAACAGCAAATTTTGGCAATACTTATTGGCCATCAGGATAGACAATAAATTTATTTTCATATAAAATTCCCAAGATTCCAGCCATTATATCATTAAAAGCAAAGGTGAAAATCAAAAGGCTGGGATTCCAAGATAAAAGTGAAATACTCAGCCCAATTTCTGTTCTACAGAGAACACACAACTGAGGAATCGGAATCCCAAATCAACAAATTCAAAAAGAGAAATCAAAAAGGATGGGATTCCAAGATAAAAGCGAAAATACTCAACCCATTTTCTGTTCTACAGCGAACACCCGACTGAGGAATCTGAATCAAGCCAATTAAAAAGGGGGACTCCAGAATAAGAGCAAACTACTCAACCCAATTTCTATTCTACATTAGAGGAACGTGGAGCCCACAAATAACCCGACAAAGGGGAATTTTATAATGGCTGAAACTTTCCACTCGGATTAGTGCATATAATTAGTTGCTCGAAGGCTATATTCGGGGTCACTCCCATTGTGGCCTGTACACCATCCGCGATAATCAACTTTTGAAAAGCACCCTAAACAAGGATTTAACCCTTGGCCAAAACAATACCCTAAACAGGGATTTTATTCCTTGCATCAAATTTCATACCCTAAATTTCATTTCCGCGTATTAGCAATTGCAATTTTGCTACCCTTTTTCCCAATATGTCATGTTTTTGACACCCCAAACGCGTTACGTGCGTATCGTGCTTACCCACGAAAGCTACCCTTTTTATGCGTTTTCATTATCGCGGATGGTGTACAGGCCACAATGGGAGTGACCCCGGCTATATTCCCTGGAAAAGCCTCTAGGTATCAGACCTGGAAGTTACAATGACTGAAAGAATGAATGTGAGAAATATTAATATGAAATATAGAGATACAGGTGCATATATGGAAGATGCAAAACAAAAGAAAACAAATATCTCCTTCTTTAATATGTGGCTTGTCCTCTATGGATTAAATGTAATTAAACATGACTTGTTAGTTCTTGATTGAAGCCTGAGTTGATCTGCCTTTCTCGAACAAACTCGCCATGCATGGCTCTTGAAGAACTAGTGGATTTGCACTACTATCATGGCAATTTCTGACACGAAGATATATGGGTGATGACACTGTGCAAGCTCCCCTTAATTTGGGAGAGGTGGGTGGGAATTAAAATTTTTGTCTACCCAGTCTGGTATTAATAGTGTAATAAATTTAAAACGCCTACAGTAGTGACCTAGCGCCGACTAGAGGGCAGCTCTCCTTGGCTAAAGCGCGACACTGTCACACAGCCTTGGAAACACCCGGGAAAACACTGACCTGATAGGCATGACCTGGAAGTGCCTCCACGTGGGGTCAAAGGTGTTCTTACCATGTCAGAAAACATTATTATCAGCATAATCAGAAATGGGTCTGTGTACTAAAAAATTCATATTTAAAATTGTATTTTTTTACATGAATTGTATGACTGGGAGCAACAGGGGGTAAAGTTTGGGCAGGGAAAAAAGAGAAAGGGAGGTAGAGGAAAAGAAAGAGGGTGAGAGAGAGTGAGGAGGAGTAGGTTGTTAATGAGTTTTGTAGCAGTTACATACATGTATATGCTGATATGCTACTCCTGTGATTCAATATTTGGCTAAATCTTTCAATTTCATAGTCACCGTAAACTTTTGATGAACCACTATATAGTATATAGGGGTAGTACTTGGAAAGAAAACATTCTGATTAGGGACGCACCATTAGATTCTCAGGGGGGGCATGGGAGTTTGGGTCAGGCAGAATTTTTTTTACCGCCAAAGGCGGCGAATTTTTTTTCTTTAAGCCTCCAAGAGCACAAAATTTTTTTTTCGCATAGTAGCGAGTTATTTTTTTTCAATTTTAATGTATATTTTTATACAAAGTTGGGTGGGGAAATTTTTTTTTACTCATCAGTGAGGCAAAATTTTTTTATTTTCTCACTATGGGCAAAGTTTTTTTTTATCTTCTCACTAGTGGGCAAAGTTTTTTTTTTTCAAAAAACTCCCATGCCCCCCCCTGGAAATCTAATGGTGCGCCCCTAATACTGTCTTCACAGTTTCACATTATACTCAGATATAGGTCTACATGGTATTGAGTATCTGTGGTTTGGCACAAGGATACGTCTTAGAATAGGTTCATTACTGGCATGTTGAAACATTGTGGTTACCATACTTGTGGTGTATTTGTGTAACTTTGGTTCAGGTTCTGGTCAAATACTTCAGAATACTTAAAATGAAATCTTCTGATGCCAAACCTCAGTTTTGATGAAGAAAAATAGGGGATGTCAGCTGTTGATCGGGTCACACCCCTTGAATAACTATGCTTGCATGATATATCTAGACCATTTAAGAGATGTGGTATGGACGTTTGGACAGTATTTTTTGTGGGACATGGGAGCACATCAGGCATATCGAATTGCATTCTGAATACGAAGAATGTCCTTCTGATATCACATAATTTTGATTTTTTGAAATTCGCAATGTAATACACATTTTATGGCAAATAATTAAAAATGATATTTTTGATATTTAACAGTCCTCGAAGTAAACTTTATAAATCTAATGATATGTACTTAAAGTGTATGTAGCTGGGAAGAAAAGCCCATGATCAATTGAAAATTCTGACCTCTCGTATTGAAGATATGAAATTTTACCCCAAAAACACCCAAAAAAAATTAGGGGTTTTGGGAAAAAAATGTATATCAATAATATGAAAGGTCAAAATTTCCAATTGATCGTCGGCTTTTCATCCCAGCTACATACACTTTCAGTACATATCATTAGATTTATAAAGTTTACTTCGAGGACTGTTAAATATCAACAATTTTAAAAATATCAGATTTTAATAATTGGTCATAAAATTTGTATTATATTGCGAATTTCAAAAAAATCAAAATTATTTGATATCAGAAGGACATTCCTCATATTCAGAATGCAATTCGATAGGTCTGGTGTACTCTCAGCTCCCACAAAAAATATGTCGCTAAACGTTAATATCCCATTCCCTAAGGTTTGGGAACCCACAAATTTCCCATGTGCAAAGGGGAGTAGCAAATATTTTTTGCAGGCTGAAATGGATGAGGGAAGCAAGGGGGGGGGGGAAGTAATATTTGGCATGCTGTTTGGAAATTTACCAGGGGGTGCTCATAATTATTGCACAGCCCCTTAGGGCTCATATTGAAATACCCTACCACGTTTTCACACAGAAAGAAGGCAGGATTCCCTAAGCTAAGCGCGCCCTCAGGAAAGCTCGGTCATAAAACGGATGGATTATATGCATCAGTGATACACCCTGCCCAAGATTTTAACAAAAGAAGGCTAGCACAGGAAAGCTGCAGGATGGCACACACCTTCCTGTGTAAGGGAATTTCAATATGAGCCCTTATGTGTATTTGCTGAATGCTTCTGCTGTGATTCATTATTTGGCTAAATCTCATAATGTCATTGTAAATAAAACTTTTGAGGAAGTATTTGGAAAGAAACATTCTGGATACTGACATAACAGACATAATACAATTTTGATGTACATAATAATGTTGGGTTAATTACAATGCGGATTTTGCGGGCGTGGATAAATAAAAAACAAACTACTTCTTGGAATAGGTTCATTAGGTCACCTATACTGCTGATGAACAAGGAAAGAATACATTCTGGTTACTGTCATAACAGTAGGCCTTATACTTTGGGTGTATTTGTGTAACTTTGGTGAAAGGAGTGTGGTTCGATTTTTCATGTTCTGTTTTCTATCTTATATTTGACATTCTACTTTTAAAGGCTCTGGTATGAACGTATCGACAGTATTTTTTGTGGGACATGAGAGCACAACAGACATATCGAATTGAATTTTGAATATGAGGAATGTCCTTCTGATATCAAATAATTTTGATTTTTTTTGGAAATTTGCGATATACATATTTTATGACAAGTTATTAAAATTTGATATTTTTAATTTTTTTGATATTTAACAGTCCTCGAAGTAATCTTTCTAAATCTACTGATTTGTACTTAGAGTTTGTGTTGCTGGGATGAAAAGCCAACGATCAATTAAAAATTTTGACCTTTCATATTGAAGATATGGATTTTTTCCCAAAACAAAATTGGGTCAACAATATAAGTTTTCCAAGCTCACCATCTTTCAACAACAAAAAATGTTTTCTTATTATTATCCTTCTTGATGCTTTTCTCTGTTTTTCATTATCTGTTTTGAGATTATTACTTTTTTACCAGTTTCTGGCTCATATTATTTAGGACTGGTATACAAATGTAAGTGTAATAAATTGGCAAAATTACTCGCAATTTAAATGTTTCATATTGTGTGTGTAAGACTTCCTCGGTATATCTGCAATTTAGTGATTGCACCATCTCCTATCCCCAGAGTGTGTTTTTCCTCAGAATGCTTTTTATTGCTAATCCATAGTGTTCTTGATATTCTTTTCTTTATCTTCCAGTCAAGAGGTTCTTGTGCAGAATGTGCACCTTGTGGCAAAGAAGATGGCCGGATGGGGTGCTGTGACTGTTGGATCGCATTCGCTGAGTCATGCAACTGTTGTGCCTACCCCAATATGAGAACATGCCTTGATTCACTGTGCGGACCTCCTGACAATGTAAGTTGTACAAGTTTACATTATGCCTGGGGCTAGGCAATTGCAAGGAGCGTAGTGTTTTGTTTTATGATGTGAAAAGAGATTGCCGATATATTGATCAGATGTCGCTGGTATGCCCTAGCCTCAAATCAAGGCAACGATCGTCATTAACCACGACTGAACACTGATAGCATTTTACAAGTACTGCCAGCATTGATTGCTAGCCATTTTTTAATCACACGCTGCGATTGCTAGTCTATGGGCATTATAGTGTGGAATTTAAGAAATGAGTTACAAAAGATGTATGAATAAAGTTGGCATGTGGATTTAAAACTGAGATAATTAAAAAATTACTTGTCTTTTGCAAGGGACCAAGTTGGAGACCGGATGTCCATAACCTCTTTCCCAACATAGCAATTTGTGACAAATCTGTTAGAATGGCTTGTTTAATTGGACAAACATGCTCATTATTTGGTGTTTCGCAACATTAAAGTCCAGAACTGGACAAATATCTACTTGTTGATGCCAACAAAAGTGAAATTATAGAGATGTTGGTTTTTAGCTTGCTCCCAAACATTATCCCCAAATGAATGTTTGCTACACAACTTGGTCCTATGGAAATGATACTGTGTAAAACTAAGAACCATCTCTGCCTTCTTACTGATCCTCTGATTTCTTTTCATTTTGTTTAACACAGCGATGTAGTATGGAGAAGTGCCTTAATTGCCAGACATGCCAGGGTCAAGGGATGTGTGGAGAGGCTACAGGCTGTGAGGTAGGATGTCCACTCTTTGCTATTTTCCAATAAAATGGTCCAAAACATCTATTTTTTGGTGATAATGCATTCAAAAAGTCCAAACATGTTTTTAGGGAAGTTCACTTTTTGCAACAAAATCTGTGCAAGCGCACTTTTCTTTCAAAAGAAGGTCCACTTTTTGGAATCCTCCCACTCCCCCAAATAAATCCTGTAAATATGCCTAATTCTACCAGCCCTTTTATGCTCTCTCCATGTTTACGTTGTAAGAGGTGGTATATGCATTGCCGGCTAACGAATATTGTTAATGCCCCCAGTCAGAACTCTTGCCCCTGCCCCCCGGTAAAAACCCAAATTGCGAAAATTTCCACTTTTTATGGTAATTTTATGCAAAATTGGTTGATTTTGCCCTCCCCTGAAATTCACTTTGCCCCCCCCACCATGCCCCCCAAAAAAAAAAATTCCAGGTGCCACCACTGGGAGTTGAATGGTGTTTTCTCAAAGTTCGCCGATAAGTACGCCTGAGGGAATGCGGGGGGGGGGGGGGCTTGGTAGTTTGTCACCCTGATTTACTAATTTTGAAAAAAATCCTGCTCATATTAATTTTCCCACCAAAGTTACCATGGTTAAACAGAAATATTTTGTAAACTTTTGTAAATTTTATATCCATATGATATAATAAAAGTACAAGTTGTGATAAAAGTGATTTAGTGCATTCTTTGATGATATGAGTAGCCATATTGGTGCCTTTTTTGTGAAACAACTAATTTCAAAATGAGGAGCGTGTTGCTTATTGACTTGACAGGGCCATGACACTCATATTCACTCCCATTGCAAATGGGGGAAAGTTACCTTTCAGTGTCTGGGGTGTTTTTAGCCTGAACAGACCTATTTTATGAATTTAAGATTTACACCTGCTAATGTTTATTTTAGGCCCGCACATGGGGGAGGAGGGTTGGGGGGGCAATTTGCAAAAGTATAACTCAAGTCCCAAAAATCCCAATTTGCAAGCGTAGCAAGCAAAACAAAAATTTGGGGTTTTTACTCTCTTTTGGTCAAAAAGGACCAAATTTTGGAAGAAAATATACTTTTCCCTGCATATGGGTCTGTTTATTGTATTTTGGATCCAGATCTACAGGACAGTTTATACAATACAATCGCAAGTATGGTATTTTATTGGTTTTAAGAAAAGAATACTCTATTGAACTTGAACCTGATAATGAAAAATATTAGCCCTATCCCTTTACTTATTTGTTGAGTCTCTTACCAATTTGAAAAATTCAAATTTAGACCATTATAACACTGTGGTAGTCATGATCTATAGACGAATCCAACGAGCCAAGTCATGGTCAGGATTTGGTCGGCCATCTTTGGTTCCCGCTAGCACCAACCTGGGGTATTGAGCTCCCGATTGTGCAAATAAAAGCCGCCTAACACCTGGAGAAGATGCAAAGACGAGGAGGGTTAATATAATAATATATACAATAGAGGTAATCCTGTCGCATCTATTCATACATATAGTCCTTTTGTTCATCCATTTGTACATCTATGAATACATGCGACAGGATTACCTGCGGAATTATCTCTATAGTATTATTCTATTAACCCTCCTCGACCTTATCTAGGTGTAAGGCGGCTTTTATTTGTACAACTGTTGGAACTGTATTGTGTTGTAAACTTAAATCAATCTTTTGTCTACCTGTGTTTTCGCGGAAGGTGTAAAACGGGTGATGGAATGCAGTTTAAAATTTCCACGAAGGCCGAATCATTTCACATTTTGGATGCATTGTAGCCGGCGGGGACCCAACTAAATGCTGCTAGTCAGGTGTAGGGATGCGTGTATTTGGATTCCTCTATAAGTCTACAATCTGTTGATTTGATATTGGAAAATCAATGATTGACTTCATTTGCGCCAATCACGCAAACGAGTGGCTTTATCCTTGGAATTGACTAATAAGTAACCAAAGAGAAATCGATACGATCTTATTTTAACTAAGATTTTTGTAATATTTTGACTGCGCATAGTTTTAAACTTTTCTTTGATGCCTACTGCCAACACTCTCAACAAATGCAATGATTTGCAGGGCCACTGAAGCAGCGAGGCATAATTTGAATCCAGGTATGCCCTGGTTTTCTAATGCAGGCACTAACATGGTTCAGTGGGGATCTTATATGGCCTGATCTGTTTCTGTAGGGTACCGGCCTAGTTTCTTTGTAGAAATCAAAAATTATATGGTTATTAGGTTAGATCAATTGATTATTACTATGTCTTCCAATTTGTCAAAGTCACCAGTTTTGGCCTTGATTCTACTTAATGTTTATGTGTAAACAATTGGATTGCCATGGGAATACATAATACAACAGCTTAAAGACTATTTTGTGCAAACCCCTTAAACAGGATTTACTTTGCAAGACTTCCAAACTTAACACAAATTACCATATGGGTATGCTCTCCCTGAAATACCCCGGTTTTTGGATCATGTAGTTCGAAAGACCCCCAAATTTTACCAAACCAGTGCTAAAAGACCCTGTAATTTTGATCATTTCAACTCTAAAAGACCCTCAATTGGTCATTCCTCAAATTTCTTGCATTTTCCTGGCAATTTTCAACCAGAAAGCCAAGAAAGATCCTTGACTTGATTTTGACTGTTTGCAGTTCCAACAGATCCCCTTTTTTATCCGGTACACCTTCAGGTTGCAAAGGCCCACCATCTCCGAATTCCGGGGGAACATACCCACCAAAGAATTCATGTGCCCCTTCCCCCTGATTCCAAAAAGTGGACTTACTTTGAATGGAAAGTGCACTTGCACTGCATAAAAAAAAGTGAGCCCATACCCCCTAAAAAGCTGCCCTTTTTTGGGACTTTTTGAATGCCTTATCATCAAAAAGTGGACCTTTTGTCAAAAAAATATCAAAACATTGTTTTGTAGATTTTTTTGAGGGGGGAGGGGTTGTTTGACTGTCCAAAACTTAGAAAGGATCTTGAATGATGGGCATGACACAAAATAATGTTGAAGAGAAGGAAGAACAGAATAGTTGGGATTGGGTAGGGTGGGTATTTTTGTGCCCCTTCCCCCATGTATGTTTACAGGCCTGTTTGCGTGTTTGTGTTCACAGACAAATGTGGACCCACCTATGACATTTCGTTCATAAAGTGCAGACCCATGGTAACAATGGATGTCCACGGTTGTAAGAGAGTGACAGAGGGCGCTAGATACCATAATAATTCATGCGCTATAGTAATACCAGGTCGGTTTGGCAGTTAAATTCCACACTTTCAATAGTGTAATGTCAGTGCGTATAGGTCCATGGTTACGTTGTAACTACATAGGAAGCTCAGAGGGTCATGTTTGTACATGGGGGTTGTGTGTGTGTGTGATGAAAGTCAAACTTGTTGTGTTACTTTAATTATATTTTTGTTCTGCAGTCCGCAAAATGAAAAATATACAAAATTACAAAAGAAATAATTATAAATCAATCAAGCCATGATGACATGTGCTTTTACTTCTATAGATATGATAGATGTTTATACTAGGTCTTCCTTGTCCACATGTCCCTTCCCATAAGTAGTTCGCAATTATGTCGACATTTGAAAGGTCACAGTTGCATTTTTTTGTGTTCTTACTTCTAAAGACATGATAGAGGTTTACTGTAACACAGAGTTAGGGCAAGGTCTTCCTTGTCCACACGTTCCCTTCCCATAAGTAGTTCGCAATTATGTCGACATTTGAAAGGTCACAGTTGCATTTTTTTGTGTTCTTACTTCTAAAGACATGATAGAGGTTTACTGTAACACAGAGTTAGGACAAGGTCTTCCTTGTCCACACGTTCCCTTCCCATAACCCCATAAGTAGTTTGCAATTAGGTCACCATTTGAAAGGTCATGGTTGCATTTTTATGTGCTGTATACTTCTATAGACATGATAGTATACAAATATTGATCTCAAAACCTGACTATGCCCTGAGGCGTAGCCGAGGGGCATAGTCATGGTTTTGAGATCACCACAGGCCTATAATTTTAACCATGCCCCAAATAAAAAGCAGTCAATATTTGTTTTATATATACCAAATCTTAAGATTCTTGTCATCTGTTTGGTTAAAAGTATCGATTTTGGGAAGAGAAATGAATAGTTTCAATGCCAACGGCACAGATTTCCACGTAATTATAGCGTGCAATTAATGAGTGCGTAATATCATTTTATGCTGGGAACAAAGCACACGCGGAACTATGCACAGGGAATAGTTACTTTTGCGGGCATAGTATAAACTATACCTGCACTTTTAACCAATCAGATGACGGGAATCTTTAGATGAGGTATATAAATGTTAATACTGTAATACGGAGGTAGTGTAAGGTCATCCTTGTCCATACGGTCCTTCGCAATTATGTCGCCATTTGAAAGGTCACAGTTTGCATTTTTTTGCTACATTCAGGGAAATATTATGTGGTTATTGCATATAATAGACTGTGGTGTCTGACAAAAAAGAATGACAAAAGTATTTTCCACATTTTTATTTCCCCCCCCCTGGCTTTTATAGTCATAAAGGGGGTCATCCCCTGCAGGCACCCCCTGCATATGGATAGGCCTACATTTGCTTGTTTACAATTATAATCTAAATTATTCTCAAGTTGGGCCCTCCTCAGTGCCTATTTGGGCCCCCGCCCACTAGTGCAAGGAAAAAAGAGGAAAAAGGAGGGAGAGAGAGGAAAAAAGAGAGAAGAGAGAGGGCGAGGAGGGAAAGAGAGATATTGGAATCCATACAATATGCAATACCATACGATTATTATCAATAAGCCTGGCAAAATTGTTTATTTGGGCCCCCGCCCCATACAGGCTTGCCCCCGGAAAAAATCCCAGCTACGCCGCTGGACCTCCTGACTGCTCTAGATCATGTCTAGATCCACCACTCTGGATAGCAAATAAAGTGGTGGGCATGGGTCTTTAAAACCTCCTCTACTGTGTGATAGACCACAGGTAGGTTCAATATTTTGAGTAATGCAGCTGGTATCCACTATATGAAATAGTGAAACAAAAATTCCTATTGATTGTTTATTCTCATTCTTAGCATTCTTAAATTATATTAATAACTAAAAACACTGTTTTATTTCACAAAAATATGTTACTGTCATGAAAACTCCCCTTTTTCTGAAATGAACAAACTTGCGCGTACTGCGATCTCGTTTGCGTATTGTTATAGAACAAGCTACATACTCATGCTTCGACAAGCATCTTCCGCGACGACGCTTCTGCTTCCATCTACCGAGTGATAGACGACATTGAAAAACCTGTGAAATTTAACAAGCTAAGCCACAGCCACTGACTAAGAATTTGTCCTTGATTTTGCAATTGATTACAATAAAAGAAAAGAAAAGAAAAAGAGGGGAAAACATAGACTAAAACGTGCTTTATTATAGCAATGGAATTTGTGTACTCTTTATGTATTCGATAATTATATGGTATATTAATATCAGCTTCACCATACCAATCATGGAAGACAGCTATAGGTGGCCATTCACGTGACTGTATTTCAACTTGGCAATAAATAAAGGGTGGATAATGTGTGGGTTTCACAGTTGTTTGAATCATCTGGGTTTGAATAAGTTCAAGTTAATTCCTGCTGACATAATATAATTGATTGTCATTATTGTCAGTCCATTCATTGCCATTTACAATCAACCTGTCCTTGACTTGCTTTCACTCACCTGTAAAGTCTATGACCTCGCTTTAAACTTCTCTGAAAACACTGACAAAATGAAATAATTGTGCAGAGAAATCAAAAACGTGAGTGGATTTTGCCAAAGATTTATTTTTCTCTTTGATCTTGTTTGTTTATTTACCAGGAAAGCTAGTAACCTGACATGCATTTGCACTTTCAACATGGGGGTTCTTTGGGGGGAAATTTGTGTGAAAAATAGGAATCTTTTGGGAAAATGCAAAACAGGGCCGTAGCAAGCGGGGCGGCCGAGGATTCCATGGCCGCCCCACTTTTTGAGAAATTTGTTATGTTTTTCTTTATTTTATATCTTTATTTCAATTTAGGCACATATTTGTAATTTGGCCGCCCCACATTTGTGATGGCCGCCCCACATTTTTCAACCTTGCTACGACCCTGATGCAAAGCATGGGGGTCTTTTGCAGGCAGATAGTAAAAAATTGGAGGCCTTCGAGGTAAGGTCCTAAAAATGCAAATTCCCATGTTAGTTTTCATTGATCACATTGGCCTCTATTAATTTAGAGCCAAATAAATAAGGTAAAACAAAGAAAAATGCTATTTCTTTCCAACACCTACAATACATGACTACATGTATTAACTCGCCGATGGTATTATTATCATGATTATTGGCGGAGCTTCACACAGCTGGGATGTACAAACAAGATGTAAGACTAATAGTGAATCACACATTATTGTTTTAATTAGGCCTAGGGGCCTATTTGGCACACCACTAGATGGGTCACAATTAAAGCTGCTTATTGTAATTCCAAAGGTGACATCATTAGGCATTCCAAAATTAAGGATTCAAGTTGTCGTGTGGACACACAGTTGGGAATTGAGGAAGCACAATTCCTGAGTATGCCAATCCTTAAGAATTGGCTGTCTGAACATGCTTTTTTCATTAATTTTTTTACTGTTTTATGTCAAGACATATCAAGGCATTTACAGTTTTAATCATTACAGTATACAGTTGGTGATCCTTCTAGAAGCTGGCCCCATCAGTTCCTGGAATGTGAGAAGAGAATGCATTTAGGTGTCGTGTACAAACAAGTTATATAAGTACTGCTGATAGTATTGTGTGTCACACACAAAATAGCTATCTACTGCTGATAGCAATGTATGTCAAATATAAACAAGCTATCTGCTGTTGAGAAAATTAAGTCATTTATAAAAGTAGACCCAGTTAAACTCACATTTTAAAGGAAATGTTACAATATGGCTTAAAGTAAAGAAATATTAACAGACATTTCTTAAGTAAATTTTAACCTAATAAGATAACTCATACCAAGCAGGGCTGTTTGGAAGTTATGTTGACCTGTTCTTAACTATAACTATTACTTTGGCAAGTTGCAAAAAATGATAAATGACACCAGGTTATTACAATACCATCATCTATACTTGACAGGAGTTGGTTTCATACCAAGGTAAAGGTGGCCAACCTTGATATCCTTGACATTGATTCTACTATAATTATGTTGGTCACTTGGTGTCACAACTAGGGGGGTATGCTTAATATTTGAGGTTGAAATCCAATATGCCACCTTTTCTTAGTGGGCACTCAACTTTAGAAGTGACGGATATGTAGGGGCCTATCGGGTACAAAATGTTATTTTAAAAAGGGGGTCATTGGGTACAAACAAAATGAAAAAGGGGGTCATTGGATATAAGATTTCAAATAAGGGGTCATCGGGTAGAAAATTTTGAAAAATGGAGCAAAATTCTATTTTCTTGTTCCAAATTTTCCCAATTTGAATACAAATTTTTTTAAATAAGAGAATTTGAAAGTTTGTGGCATTTTGATGATGGTATTCTAGAAAAAAAGGGGTCATTGGGTAGCCGCAACTAAAAAAAGGGGGGGGGGTCTTCGGGTATAGTCGACTTCAAAAGAGGGGGCCTAATCGGCCTATTGACAGGCACATACCGTCAATTCCAAAGTTGAGTGCCCACCCCGGGGAACAACCATCCTCCAATTTGTGTTGACCCAGAACAGATGGAGAGAAAGACTATTATGATAATTACTGTGACTTGTATACAACTATCCTTGACTGGGGTTCATTCACACCAAGATAGAAGTAGATACCCTTGACATTGATACCATATATTATATGTTATTTTGTATTATGAGTGGTTTCTATGGTTTTTCAACAAACCATGTTTAATTTTTCCCAGAAGTTGTAACATCTTCATTCAATTGAGTGAACAAAACATATATTTGGTAAACCATGGTATTAACCATAAAACCAACCATGAACTCATTTAGGGAGCACTTCAAAGCAGAACACAGCAACCACAAAGCCAGTTTAATATATTTTTCATCTTACCAGAACCCACATAAAATTGGCTTAGCACACAGCATAGCCTGAGTATGCCCACTCAACCACAAGATACTTGTAAGTGAATAGATAGCACTGGACATACTTGTGACACAGTCTAATCAGATCAAAGTAGGCAATGATAAAATTGAGATATAGACAAAAGTAAGGAGCAAAAATGAAATAATAAAAATTCCTTTAAAAAAGGAATGGGGCGCCCAAATTATGTGAGCTTGGACGTGATATGGTGAATTCCATGGCATGGTGTTTAGATTTGGTCCCGGGATTTGGTATCATAATGATTTTTTCTAGGGAAGAGTAGAAGATGATCAAATGCAAGACAAATGTGTTTGATTGGGGAAGGTGTATCACAGGACCGTTTTGGATGAAATAAATTGAATTGGAATGAAGCTGTCGTGTCAATTTGCGATTATGTGGGGTGGGGAGTTCAATTTTGGGGCATATTGTAGTGATGATATTGCTTTGGATATTGAATATTGTTGAATTTCGTTATGCAGGGGGTATATGATGGATAGTATAGAAGAGGATCTACCCTATGTTGACCAAAAGAAAAGTTTTTATGAATGTATAACGTCTGTGATATACATATACATCATAACGTCTGTGATACATATACATCATCTACTTGCTAATACACTGAAAATCTAATAGAGATGAAGGATAAAAGACAATTACAGAACATTCATTCTTCAAAAGTAGCTATATGGGTATACAATGTTTACAAGATAAGAACGTTAATGTTTTGTACATGAACGTAACATCTTTGATACATAGTTGTTAACACACTGAAAATCTGACTAGAGATTTACAATTTGATGATATCCAAAAGAATACTTACTAACTTAGCATTGAAGAATTAAAATAATTACAGAACTTTCATTTGTTAACATACACGTAGCAATGATTAACAATGTTGAAAATACAAACGTAACGCTTTTGTTCATAAACATAACATCCTCGACACATCTAGGATCCGCATAATTTGTTGATTAATGTCATAAACAGTCACAAAAGATTTATGGTCTGATCATTTTATCATTTTAAGGGGACCCGATATTGCATTTGGAAGAACCAGGCTTTTCAATTACTATCAAAACTGCTGGGTACCAAACGTTTTGATACAGCTTGTATAGTAATTTGTTCTAATTTCCATGCAAAAGGAGCCAGTTGTTTCATCCTTAAAACAAATAGGCTACACCATAATAATATTTCCAATTACCATGCAGATAGATAAGACCTTGGTAAGATAAGCGTGTTAATTGTTATGTCACTATCACTATCTTGATCTTGATAAGATGCCTGACTTTGAAACTTTGGGTACAAAAACTCATACTCTGCAAGTTAGGTCAAATTTTGCACTATGATTGTTTATTTGAGCTTATTGGACTATGCCATTCAGATTAGGCTATTGTAATCCATAGTGTTGGTCACCGCTCTATCGGGTTCTAAGAGGCGGTAAACTGGTTACAAAGGTCAAAGTGGTTACAAAGGTCAAAGGTCTCGATTTATTTGGTGTTTTTACAAATCCATTAATTTTGTCTTTTAAACAAAGAATATACGCACACCATTTTATCCTGTGCATAACAGAAAACAATAATAAAATCAAATCCAAGCATATTGTGGATTTATTTCTGAGCAAGGGCATAATTTTAGCAAAATAGCACAACAATTGCGGAGTAAATCTAGTAAGACTGAAATTAGAAGCTACTCACAAGTACATGCCTATATTGTGGGACGCCTCCGTAGAGGGCGCCCCAAAAACCCCTCTATTAGAGCAGGGACTGTCTTTTGGAATTTGCAGGAGAGTATTAAATAGCACTTCTGGAGCCTTTAGAGCATTTACAATAGAATGTAATGAGAGAATGGTCAACTAAGGAGAGCTAAAAATCACTCTTCTATATCAGATTTAAGGAGAGCAGTAGAAATCGCTCTCCTAAAAGGCAGTCACTGACTAAGAAAATGAACGTCAATCAAGTATGCTAGGGACTTGGGGATTAAAACATCGGTATTAAAGCTTAAGGCCAAAAAAAGGGCCCACTTGCATAAGTAGGTGAAAGCCATCTTAGCGCATAGCCCTATACACTGCACCTTTTTTATATGCTTTTTTTTAGTTATTAAAAAAATGGCTACATAACAGCAAAATGTTTGAGAGACGCCCCTTTCTTTTTTGGCCTACAGTACTGAGCAAGTTAGTAATGGTAATAACTCAATAATATTGTCAAATTTGTGACTGTTTTTAGTCTGATTTGATCATATCATATGGGTCACATAAAGTGTATAGTCATTCATTGTCTATGATACATGAGGGGTTCACTTGAGCATGCTTTATTTCACTCCCCCCAAAACTTATGTTTAGATCATTTACTTGCCAACAGGTAGTAATTGGCCTAGAACAAAATATAGGTTAACACAATGTAACATTTACAATGGTTAAACTGTTGATCATTGAATGTAGAACACAGGTGAACTTTCATGAATAAGGTAACATACTTTTCATTCCAGACCAATTAATACCTGTAGGCAAGTAAATGATCTAAACATAAGTTTTGGGAAATCAACCTGGATATATATTTTCATTTCTTATATTTTGATACATGGAAAACAGTGGCAGGAATTATATAAATAAACATTTTTAAACAGGTTCGCCGTTGCAAACAATTATCTCTTTAATATGTTGATCATTTTGGCCTATAAGGAGTTTTACTTCAGCATACTTTATTTCCCGCTGATGCTTACAAGCATGTTAAGATAAGTAACCATGGTAAAGGGAAAACTATTTCATTCGTTTGGTTCCAAAACACTACATGTTCTGCTTTAAATCAGCCCAATTTTAGCCCCTGTGCCCCACCCATTTGACAATCATGGACCCATCCCTATAAATGTATTGAAACATATAAATGTATTCTTTGAAATCTGAAAATGAATGATTTTCTTTAATTTTGTTTCATTCTTTTTCTTCATATAGGCCAGCATAAGCATTCCGCTTGAGCCTGGTCCCATCAGGACCCAAGCGTGTGTCCACTAGAACTGACTGGTTAAACAAACAATCAAACAAACTACAATTTTAGGTCATCCAAAGGAAAAGACCTTATGACATCACAAGTCATGTGTGTAGTGTCAGTCAACAATGTGCAGAAGTTTGGTTCAAATCCTATTTTATTGCAACCAAACTTGGTCATTGCTGCTTTAAGGGTGCTTTCATGTATTGGTGCTATCTAATGTGACATACTGAGGTCAAAGGTCATTTGAGGTAAATTGTAAATAGGCTGAAAATTTTCAATCTGTTCTCATGTGAACATTTTTAATTCAACTGTAACCAAACTTGGGCTATAGTGTGGTCAGGGTCACACACTAAGGTCAAAGGTCACATGAGATCAACTTTTAAAATAGGCTGAAAATGAAAAAAAAACTGTCTCATATCTTCGGACGACCTATCTGGGACCCCATCCCAGTTTTAAAATATTTGAATCATATTTACAAAGTGGTTTGTTTGTTTATAGGACACTAATTAAGACTGTATGAACTTTTGTGGCCAAATCTGGATTTTGAGTATTTTTGACTCAACATTGTGCTTGATATCAAAGCATGACATAATACTGACATTGCTTTTATCTTAATTTTATCTTGTTTTTTCTTTCCAATTTATTTTTTTCAGTGTGCTGGATGTGACTGTGCTTGCCAGAATCCTGAGTGTGAAAACATTGATTGCTTGTGCTTCAAGATCTCACTACACTGACCAGAGGATTCCACAAGCTTGTTATAAGAACCTGTAGTCTCCTTTGAAAAGAGTGGTGCTCAACATAAAGGAGGAATCACTTCAATTGAAGTTCAATGGTGACCACCAGATGTGTTTGTCCACAATTCCACTGGATGTATGTACACACAAACAATAATTATACTTTGTGTACATATGCTTATAGTCACTTGTTTCTAATAATTTGGCAGCCTGGTTTGGCAGTAACCAGATTGTGACAGAATGATGAAAATAAGTATTGGGCAGCCTTAATGGTAATAGCCCAGGAAGTTCAGCCAAATCTATTCAAAGATGACAACAATTTCCTACCATTTGATAAGTCTTTCTTTATTTGTTCCTTCCAATTGCCAGAAATTCACAAGAAGGCCGGAAGCTTTTTGGATCCCACCCTTTTTCCAGTCCTGCTTGTTTGAGAGAATGAAATATCTGCAGGACATGTTGAAGCCAATATTTTGATATCAGTACTAAAATGGATTTTGTACACAATTTTCTAGTATATTAATTTTTCAGGTATGTGCACTAAACCTCTATTAAAAACCAAAGAAAAAAAACAAAATTTCCAGTACCTGTTTATACCCTAACAACTGAATTGGTTACAAAGAGGACTATGTAATGTATTGGAGATGTGGTATTACAATAGTCGGTAGGAATAAAGGTGCCAGGGTATTTTAGTAGATATCTACAAGAAAATCTTATTTCCAAAATTTCAGTTGATTCAGAGAATGAATTTGTGATTTTCGCATAATTATATGGACAGCACCCTATAGGCTACTGTGTTGTAATTTAGAGCTGTTGACAGCCCAAAAATACAAGTTGGATGAGATCTTTGTCAAACGATTGAATCTGCAAGAAAGCTTATGTGCACATAATTCGCTGACCTAGTGCGCATTAGTAACCATAGGTTACAGGTTCAAGCCTGGCTCATACACCTAGTTTGAATTCCAAATTATGATATGCCATAGGCTTTGTGTTGAGATTATTTTGATCAGTGATTTGAAACAAAGAAAGAGTGAGCCAGTTGACCTAGCAATGGTCATATTCTAACTTGCACTACACCAGCCATATTATGTAATGTAGTCTCGAATCTTACCTTATAGGACTCCTATAATAGGAGTAAGTTGAGGGGTACGCCTTTTAAGCTTAAAATTGCTAAGATATCTAAAAGTGTTTGATTGGTTTCTTATATGATAATATCATGTAATAGGCCAATTAGAGGTAATGTTAGAAAGGCAGTGGTGCCCAGGTTGAGTTGAATGTTCTCTTTGACTGCAAAGGTTGTATTCATAAGATACATGTGTACGGTCATGTTGAAGTCAAGTTCTTTAAATCAGTACTACATGTATAAGGGTAATATATCTTGTGTTTTGCGTCCAATTTGCAAGTGTGTATAATTCCTAGGCATGTGCACTAACACTCTTTCATACACTGTTAGGTCCATACAGCCAATCCGAAAAACCCTTCGAAAAATATGCAGAGTGCATGAATATATGCATAACTACATTGTGTGCAGTTTCATATACTATGTGATGTGTGTTGCATCTTGCAGGATTGATTAATTTTCTTGAAAGTGGTAGCATTGATGTTGGCCAAATTTTCTGACATTTTTAGTTGTTTGTTGTAAAAAAATAGCAAAAATTTGCAGAAATTCTTTGTTATGTATGAAAAAGGTTATGCAGATCCCTTGTTGCATGAGAAATTGGTCTCAGCAATGCACTTGTGTAAAATGTTTGATGTGTCCAGTGCACTCCCCCTGCATGTGGGGCTGCATTGGACACATCAACATGTTAGTGCGCATGTATTATTTAGTCTAATTTCTCTCTTTACTAGTGAGACGCGGTTATTAACCTATAATTAATTAACCACCAGGTAACAATTTCCCTGTAAAGCCATACAATTGCTGTCAAATTTTTGAATAATTTTAGTAGTAACTGTCAGGAAGGTTTTCTATCCACATTTCTCTTTATAATGAAGGAAATGAAGAAAAACACTTTGACCATTTAACCTTGGAGCTCTATGGGAGACTGATCACTGTAATTGCGATATTGATACAAAATTTCACTGTTTTCTTAGAAATAAAAAATTTTGACTGATCTCAATTATTTAGAACAAGGTTCAAGGTTTGACCATTCATCGAAAGACGTGTTGTGAGCATAATTGATTCATTTTCAAGCATGTGGAACTGCCAAAAAGTTAATCCCATACCAATGTAAGAAGTTGTGTTGTGCATAAACCATTTAATTTTCAGGTCTGTAGCTCTTTAATGTTCTCCTGTTCACTCATTTTTCGTAAATTCGGGAGTTTTTACGCACACCAGAAAATTAAGGGGTAGGGGTAACATTTTTTTTTTTTTAATGTTTTTGAGTCTAGAAATAATACAAATATGTTATGGACTTATTTCTTATTTAAATTCTGCATAAAATGAGTGGTAACTGAAGCTATCATGATATCATGGTTTAAATCCAATTTATGTCTGAAACAGCAATTTTTTGTAACTTTTGTCACATTTATCTTCATGTTTGAATACCTCCGTTGCACAGACTATGCAATATGTCATGGAAAAAACTGCTGAATTCATATTTTATGACTATAACCTATTTAATTAATGCTATACAGGCCCATCTTATGTATATTTTGGGGTATGTGGGTATACAAAATCTGACAGTTTAAAATGTTGTCGCCCAAATATGGTCATTTTTGGCAAAATTGGCCAAAATATGTTTTTTCCAATGTCTCAATCCAAGTTGTCAACATTTATTTTCACCCCAAAATATTTTTTACACACTTTAGTCCGCTAAACCATTGTCACATTATAAACCTTGGAAGTTGGAATTTGTCAGTTTTTCTGGTCAGTTTTGAAAAAATGTTAACAAATTGTATAGAAAGATTGTTTATGGCTTTATTAATGTAAAGTTTGCTAAAGGCACACACAATCATTTCTCCCCTACTCTGCTGGCATATGAAATACCCTTCCTGAATATGTTCTCTCCACCTAGGATACAAAGAGCAGGTAAACTGCCATCTTGGGGTCAACCTGTTAGCACTGCTTAAGGTGGCCCTATTGGCTAATGCAAAAATTTAGATTTTCTTTCAATTTAAATATGTTAAAGCTCTTACCTTGTAGATTACAAAACTGAACATTTTAGTAATCAAGAGAGCATGGACTTTCACATATTTAAATTAGAAAAAAATCTATACCCAATAGCGCTACCTTAATAATAGATAACATTAACAGGAACAAATCATATTTATAAAGCGCATAAGACCGAATTTTCAATGCTCTGTACAGCAGATAAAAAGCAGATACACATATGTGGTAGCATCCTATTTTTTTTTCCGGCCAGGCACAAGTGACCTGGTGAAGGGAGTCGCCGTAGATAGCAGGTCGGGGTATTTTTATAGGACAAGCAAGTGTAGCAGACAATCAGGCATTGCCCTGATCGGAACCGACTGTAACAAAGTCTTTTATCATGGATCATCTGTTACCACGGGAGAGCGGAGATTTTTGTGGAGGTCCTGCAGGGAATTGAACCCGGAACCTCTCGCACCAAAGACAAAGACCTTAACCAGTATGCCACGCTGCTCCCTATAAATTTAACTGCTAATGCCTTGATTACGTGCAGGCAGCCTTTACATGACAAAGAAGAAAAAAATCATCGTATATACATGTATTATGGTTGGGATTATGGGGTGATATGTTGAATATGCAGTATGACAATGGCTCATTTGTTGCTTGGTAGCTTTTGTGGGATTTAGACTTTCTTTTAAAGCAGAGTTAAGTAAATTATGAATCGGAAATCCGTGAAAGGTTGGATTTTACAGTCTGTAAGCTTCAATGTATAAACAATATTTTAAGGGCTCAGTGGAGCCAAAAGACGTAGTGCAAGAACAGTGTATCTACATTTTTGTGTTTTAATTTTTTTACTTATTTATTGTTTCTATGATTTTAATTGAATTAAAATTAATTAAATTCCTGCTAAGACCTGTAAGATAGCTTAAAGTCAGTGTGTGCATTTCCCTATATTTTCATAATCTAGTAATAACTCAAATGTGCCCAAAATATCACTTACTGACTTAATGTCTTGCACAGACAAAGCATGTTTTTAACAAAGAGATTTTGGTATCAAAATGATCTTTACGATTCTCAAAACATTTCATAACATGGCCTTATACATAGGCTTAGGAAGATTTTCAACATGGGGGGCTGAAACTTGAAAAACATTTTGTTTGGGCAGACTGGGGGTACGCGAGGGGGTTCCCCCCTTGCAGTCAGAACATTTTGCAAAATATAGGTCACAAAGACCCTTTTTCCTTCTATTTTATCACAATTTTTTAAGGTCACCTAGGATTCCAGCCCCCGCACCAAAATTATGTGAGCCCCCTCAAGCCCCCCGGTTCCTAAGCCTATGTTATACACACTAACACATGGGTTGCCATGACCAAAATGATCTTTACGATTCTCAAAACATTTCATAACATAGCCTTATTACAATCTAACACATGGGTTGCTATGACTAAAATTATTTATGTTATACTTAAGATCTGGCAGCCTGTGCGTGTACTGGGACATAGGAGGCTGACTTCATTATACCTCAAATGTATAAGATCCCATGACCACGATCAAGTATTGTCAGCCATCAGATATCTTTCAAGCTTTGGTATGTAGCCTGCATATGGAATGCTCTCCCTTTGCATATGTGGGCTATCAGACCTCGGGTCAGCTTCTGCGCTGCATGGACCCTACAGGGTCTATGGTTTAACATGACTGTGTTAACCTGGCTCTAGCTAGATATTAGTTCACATGCTGTTAATGCATTCGAAAACATTGTGCTGAAAGGCCTCAAATGTGCATTTTTGACGATTCCAATGGTTCTTATAAATGTGAATAATTTGTACAAATCTTTCTGAATAAATTTTCTATCTACGTGTTGTAATTCTACCATATGAATTAAAAAGTTGTTTGCTATTTGTCATTATGATTGAGTGTAACACTGTACCAAAAATGCCGCAGTTAATTTTGTGACAATGGCTCAAAAGGGTATTTTGGCTACAAACCAAAAAACTACCTACTTGCTCTTTATGTCATTGACATGATAAATAGTTGACTTTATTTAACATCATCTTATATACCTTGATTTACCGCTTTTAAATTTGCAATCAAAAGGCACTAGGATCCACAACATGCTCATCTATCATGGCACATTTCTTTAACCCCAATACATTTCTACATTCATTGAATGACCTTTGAAAATTTGGGTACAAAAACTCATACTCTGCAACTTGAGGTCAAATTTTGCACTATGTTTGTTTAATTGAGCTAGGTTATTGAACTATGCCATTGGGATGAGGCCATTGTGGTCCATAGTGAGGCATGTATTCGCATTGATTTCAGTACTATGATTTTCTCAAAATTTCCAAAATGAACTTGGGCCTTTTGACCAAAAATCGCCTGACTTACAATAAAGTTTGTTCGGCTTACAATAGGTGAAAATTATTTGGTTTTTGTTACTGCGCGCACCATTAAACTAACGCTCGCGTAAATTTGCATGAGCATGTGGCAGTCATACATTAGGCAACGCCCGACTGCGTGCATGCCATTCTATATCAATACCTGAGTATTTTTTGCCAATTATAAACGGAACAAACTTTAAAAGTAATTAATTTGTTTGCATCATTAATCATTATATACTTTGATTTATTGCTCTACGGGTGAGCAACTTTGAATTCAGTAGTAACCGCTTGATGCACTGGAATATTAGCCATACATTCATACAACTAAGACCATAATAAGCAAAAACTTGATCCACTGGTATATAGGCCATTCCATTGACCACTAAGACTATGATAAGGGAAACATCAAAGAACACCGCTGACCGGTTATGACCATTATGTTGTTGTATCTTGTCGGTGTGTGCGTACATATGTGTTTGCTAGTCAGGGAGGACGTACAATGCCCATACGTATAAGCACATTAATATGTCCATACATGTGAATTTGGAACCGTCCATTATATACGTAGGTTATCTCCATCACTCTGGGAAAGGCCATAATTTGCATTGTTTTTGAAAAAATTAGAATGTGTAAAAACTTTTAAAATTATGACAGTGCCTAGTTGTATGATAAATTTGCATAGGTTCAGCTTAGGCCCAGAGCTTAGGTATGGTGTGGGAACTATGTGCACTCCATAGCATACTGGGTTCAGCCTTCAGTGTCACCCAGTATGACATTTCGCACACAATAATTTCCTGTTTCATACCAAATGGGACACCCTGAATGACAACTGCTGATTTGTAGCACATTTGTGACCCGGGGTACTCAAGTTTGGTTTTGGTAGGGACGTGCCGCTGAGATTTTGGAAGTAGACCCATAAATATACCAATTTTTCAAGAAATTTGTACCCATTGATATACCAAAAGCCAAAATTTTCGGCCGAATTTACCCAAAATTGTCTTAGTTTTTCAAATTTTCCCAAAATTTGGGCTAGATTAAGGAAAAATTGGGCTGTTTTCCGAGAAAATTTTGAAAAAAGGACCCATTCATATACCAAAATAAGCTTTGAAAAAGGGTCATTGATATACCAGAAGGCTGAAAATGCTACCCATGTTTGCGCACGTCCCGTATATGGTCATTTGTACTGAGTACCCCCCGGTTTGTGACCAAAAAATGTCCAAATGAAGCCTGCCCCTTCATGTAGTTGTGGTTACCAAGCAACATTAAATTCACATGACCTTGGTTTTGTTTTTTTAGTTAGGAGGACTAATTAAATTGGGCACATGTCCTTCAAGATGCACTTGCCTCCCTTAAGAAAAATCCTTGTTACACCAATTGGAAAGTTGCTTGCACTTTTAACTTTTAACATTTTCCAGCAGTGATTTTAAATTTGAGCTGCCAGCTATGTGATAAAAATAGTTTTGTGTCCTAAATATTTGTAGTTTGGTGACCTAAATATTTACCAACAAATGAATGTACACTATAGATGCAGATAGAGTATTATACATGTTTGTCTAAAATTGCAGAACAGTCTTCTCAATTTTAATGGTACTACTTCATCAATTATAGTAAAATGAATTTACAGCCATTCACTCATCTTCATAAAGATTGTCGTGGAAAACAGAAAATGCAATAATTTTGTTGAATAAATGATTGAGTTTGGTAAAGTATTTGACAATAGCACTTCAACGAGAGAGACAAAAATCTTTTTACTGTTGGTAAAAAGCTTGTGTAACATGCATTTGTAACATACACAGCTTTGGACCATTTTACAATTATCTTCTAAAACAACATTGTAAATTTATCATGTCCTTGACTCATTTTTCCCCATGTTTTTTAAATTGACTGCCTTTTTTAAACAAAAGGTTAATACAGTATTTGATATCAAAGTGTGATTGGGTTTTTTCTGCTGTGATCAGATGTAGTGAAATCAGAGGAGGCTTAAAGGCATTCCTACAATGCACTATGATTGGGAAATTTGATCAATATAACCTAATTTTAAAGGCAAAGTCCCCATTGCCACACACACACAAAATGGTAATTTTAAAACTGCAGCCAACGAGCTAATAGTTGAGACTTAGGACTGATATTTGATTTTCTTACAGGAAACATTCATATTGTCCCACTGCATTAATTTTATTCCTAAGTCTCGATGTTATGAATGTTAAATAATAGGATGAAAACACCAGACATATTCCAATGCAAGGCATGATCAACTGTACCACATGTGTACAAAAGCCAGACATACAAGGTCAGAAACCCCATTGGGTTGTGGAAATGTCTTTAAACATCCTCTGTAGTGAAATGTTCCATTCCTTTTCTCTTGACAAAAAAATCAAAACTCTTCTTTGCTTTACACAATATGTAATTTTTATTCACTCTAACCAGGCCCGTACGCAGGATTTTTTTTGGGGGGTGCTGATTTTGAAAAAGTGGACATTTTTCCAAGGGGGGGCGATTTTATGAAAAGTGGACTTTTTCCAAAAAATTTGGACCTTTTTTGACCAAAAAAACGTAAAAACCCTGATTTTTTTGCTCGCTACGCTCGCAAATTCTTTCATTTTGGGACTTTTTGTATACTTTTGCAAATTTGGGGAGGTGCAGTCGCACCCCCCTAAGTACGGGCCTGACTCTAACCGAATACTTATGCATTTATGTAACATCAAAAAATCAAAGAAAATATAAAACTGCTGAAGTTCAGAATATTCATAAAAATTCTTGACAATTCCTAAAACTCCACGTGGAATTTTGCAACCTACTTTGGTCAGGAGTATGAGAAAGTTGTTCTAAGCCATGGACACATGCTATACCACATGCTACACTGCATCATGTCCTAACATTTTGTTGGCTATGCTTTTAGACATTTGACCATTTAGTAATGAATACAATGTGAGTACTCAAGTATGAGTATGATGAATGACTAATTATATTTATGACACCCAAGAAATAAGATCAACCTATGAGCAAAAGAACCCATAAACAAAAATATGTTATACCAAATGCCCCCGACCCCCCCCCCCCCAAAGGCAAATGTATAGGCCTAATTTGTAAGTGATGTGCAAATAATGACAGAGTCTGGGTTCTGTAAGGCAATCTCTTTGGTCTTACCACATTATTATGTATCTTTAAAAACAGGCTGTTCCAGTTGAAAACCATACTCCACAGCATGGAAGACATGCCCTTAATCTCCCACACAGGGGTTGTGGATTTCAAATGGAGTCGCCCTTTCAAGTAACCCCATTTGAAATTCACACTCCCTGTGTAGAGGTCATGTCTTTCATTATGACAGTGGGTGTATGAATTTAAACTGGAATATGCCAGTTTAATTGTGGGGAAAATAGTGCATAATAATTTTGTCCATCGTGAAAGCAATATATCAATAGAGAGGTATTATGATACTACTGTAAATATGAAGTGAAAATGTACAAATGTAAATTAAGTTGTTTTGTATTTATTTGTATATTTTTGAATAATGTTCATGCATGTAAATATCATTCCAAATATGAAAAGGGCAATAAGACTAAAACCCAACAGGTTTGTCCAAGAGGGTAATGGATAGAGAAGGTCCAAAATCTGACAAAAAGTCCGCTTTTTCAAAATCTGCCCCAAGGCCACTCTTTCGGAATCAAAATTATCCCAACCTTCTGAGACAAACCCTTTCTGTTGGTGTTTAGAGTTGCCGTTTCTGCATTTGTGATAACTATTTACACTCTCAGAAAAAAAGGTGCTACTTTTTTGTCCTGTATTTAGAACCCTAAGGAGTAATAAGGTTCTAAAAAGAACCTTAAAAGGTTCTATAAAGAACCTTAAGAATTAAATAGGCCTGGGAACATTCTAATTCCTTCATTCAGGGACTCATCACAAAGTTAAGAAAGGTAAAACGTAGTGTTAACCCTTTTTGATACTAAAAATCATTTTCTTGGATAAAAAACCTTTTTTTCTGTTCTACTAAGAACCCTTTGAGGGTTCTTTCTTTAAGATTCTTTAAAGGTTCTTCAAGCAAAGAACCTTTTTCTTAGCTACACAACCTTTTTTGGTTCTACAAAGAACCCAACTGAAACCCAATGGGGTTCTTTGTAGAACCAAAAAGGTTCTGTAGCCAAGAAAAAAGGTCTTTGTAGAACCTAAGCTTGAAGAACCTTTAAGGAATCTTAAAGAAAGAACCCTCAAAGGGTTCTTAGTACAACAGAAAAAAAGTTTTTTTATCCAAGAAAATGATTTTTTAGTACCAAAATGGGTTAAAACTATGTTTTACTTTTCTTAACTTTGTGATGAGTCCCTGAATGAATGAATGATTAGAATGTCCCCAGGCCTACTTAAATCTTTAAGGTTCTTTATAGAACCTTTTAAGGTTCTTTTTAGAACCTTATTACTGCTTAGGGTTCTACATAGAGGACAAAAAAAAGGTTCTAAGTAGCACCTTTTTTTCTGTGAGTGTAGTGTTCATTGTGAAGTTGATCTACATGTTCTACTGACCTGTGGATATGTATTACACATAGATGCTGTATTCAGCCAAATTAGCACACCTGAATTAATAAGCAGGATATGTTAGTAGACATCAAAAGGAAACATTAAAACTGGTCAACAATACAGGGTGTATCAAAATGATTGGTACCCATCAATTTTGATGTTTATTGAAAAGCCTACCTCTTCCAAATACACTTTTGGATACATTTGAAATATCCAGAATGTATAGTTTATGACTTGTTTTTGCAATTTACAAATTATTTGGATCTTATGTTGATTTTTGATGTGTCAGGCTCATTCATTATCGATGAAAACTGATGGGTACCAATCATTTTGATACAGCTTGTATTCACAATTTTGATCCGAATATGTCGGAGAAACAATTCTCCATCATCAGCAGTTTAATGTTGTTTGTTGACTGATGATGAAACTCTGTACTTCCTCCAGACATTGGTGGTGTTCTTTTTGTCCTTTTAGAGGGTATTTGTATAGAGTATGAAAATGTCAGAGTGCTTTTTAGAGAAGATCAACTTATGGCACAAAAAGTGAGAGATGCATTATACATCGAGAAAGAGGCCAGCCCCACCCTCAACAGGAACAGGCCATGGACTGTCCAAAATTTATCTCTTTCTACTCTAAAAACCGTCTGAAAAGGCAAAAAGAACACCACCAATGTGGGAGGAAGTATAGTTTCATCAATCGGTCAACAAACTTCATTACACCACTGATGATGGAGGATGGTTTCTGTAAAATATTTGGATAAAAATGTGAGTGTTGTTGTCAAATTTTAACGTCTGCTTTTGATAACCTGTTTTACCCACTCCCTCTTAGTACACTTATTTGGGTACAAAATTGTTGACTACATTCATAAACTAATAATATACAGACCATTCAGCAACTGCTACAGTCAGTGGCGGTGCCACAGGGGGTGGGGGAAATGCTGCCAGTCAGAGCTCTTGCCCTTTCCTGTTGCCCCCCAGTAAAAACCCAAAATTGCGAAAAGTTCCACTTTTTGTGGCAATTTTGTGCATATTTTGTTGATTTTGCCAACTCAATGCCGCCCGAAAGGCAAATCATTCCAACTTCAAAGGAGTGCAACATACGAAACTGCAACACGCATACTGCATATTTTTATGTTCTTTTGGCTAAAAGCGAACATACAGTGCGCTGTCTCGTAAAGCGAAATTTAAGGCACATAACGCTGATTTGTTAGACACGCACAATCAAATGATAGGCCCTCATGAATATGCAAAAATTTGCAGCATACAAAGCACAGGGACATTGGTGAATGGTCTGTATCTCTTTTAAGTCTATGACTTCGAGTATTGAGGACTGTAACATTGCTATTATTGTGAATTAAAACATTGTTATACATGGAAAATGTCCATTTTGACAAGGGCTGCCTTGTAATGACTTTGTTAAGTGCCCAGTGAGCTAATTAGATTGAATATGTGCATAATTCAGTGTTACTCTCAGGATTTTGAAACAATTTGTTATTATCACAGTGAATTGTGATTAAATGCTTATAAATGAGTATTTCTGGTGGTACAAAACTTACCACAGACGCTCATTTTTCCATTCTGAATAATAGTATCGATTGTATTCATTACTGGCCAAAGGATGTATCAATTATTTATTTATTGTATTGGTGAGTCGGTGACATCACCATAGAGGCCGTCAGCCATTTCCGTGGGATCCCCCATCTTGTGGGTACTGCCGTTCTGCATGTAATGTGTTAGACATTTCGCCCCCGATAACGCGGAAGTCGCAGCGCATGACGCATCTATTCAGTCAAGCGTCAATGTGGTGATCTTAGCAACAAGGCACTCCGTACCTACAAGATGGCGGCGTTGACGTCACTTTGACTAACTCTATTGAGGCAGGTGTTTCACACATTGGGCTGTTCCATCCAGTTGAAATCCAAACACCCCCTATGAAAAACATGATCTTAATCTCCTGCACAGGGGTGTAGATTTCAAATGGAGTCTCCTATTTAGGTAACCCCATTCATTCCCACACAGAGGTGTAGATTTCAAATGGAGTCGCACATTCAGGTAACCCCATTTGAAATTCATGTTCCCTATGTGGAAGACTATTAGGTCATGTCTTCCATAGAGGGTATATGGATTTCAAGTGGAATATAACCCAATGCGGTTATGGTATAACTATAGTCTATAAACCATCAAATTTGTATTGTGTATCAAAACTGAAATTAAAAGAAAATTTAGTAAAGGTTATTTTAGTAAGAAGAAAGCTAGTTTATTGTTGTTGGGCGGGGACAACTTTGCAAGTACGGTAATTCCAAAGATAAAATGTTAAAACCACATAAAAAATGAGCCTCATATGTAAGGATGTTGTCATTTTGCGCAAGATGCAAAACACTGTTCAAAATTAAGAAGATTTGCATAGAAGATGGTGTTGCTTATTACAGACTCTTGTGTACAGGGGAGTACCAGGTGTCAGGACATTTTCTTCAAGTTGACATACAAAGAAAAATACTTATGTGAGGTTTATGTATGAGGAGCCCACTTGCACTTGTTACATATAAGAACTTTGCATTTGTCTTTTGGAATTATGAAGTTTGTCCCACCTAGCATTGTTATAATATATTGTTAGAAGACAATGTTGCTACGTCTATTTTAGGCCTATTGGTCTAATGGCTCGCATCCAACACTTGACTTGGAAAATCACTTTTATTGTTCTTTGCTAAACCCTTACTATGACTATCCATACATCACACAACATACACACAACAAATATAGCATTTTGGTGTCGGTTTATTGCTGCCGAGCGAGAAGCACACACTGTGCCATGCTATGACTATCCATACATCACACAACATACACACAACAAATATAGCATTTTGGTGTCGGTTTATTGCTGCCGAACGAGAAGCACACACTGTGCCATGCTATACAGAACTAGGATATCATGCCTACGCTAATACAATAGGGCAGCCTACCACAGGAATCAACGTGATAACTAGGGGCTGCGCAACCTCAAAAAAAACTTGAACACAATTTTTTATTTCTTATTTTTTATTTTTGTTGAACAAGAAAAATCTGAGGGCATAGTACTTGGCTCCTGCCTAGGCTATCCCATGCCAACGTGGTGTTGATTCCTTCCTTCCCGCTATAAACAGTCTTAATCGACCAAAATCCCACCCGAGACTAAAACTGGCTTTAATAAAAATATTTACTAATGATTCTAAACAATCATGCTTCTGAGAAGAAGCAACTTGACACACACTACTTAAATTCAACTGCGCAACAGAATAGAACGTGTTGCCGTGATAGAAACCGAACCTGAAGTGAGGTTACTCACGCACTCTCCCACACAGGAATAGTCATACTATTACGTAGCGCAAAGAACATCAATATATTCTTATTCGGGGCTCTCAACCGAATATATTTTCATTTCTTTGCTAAACCCTTACTATGACTATCCATACATCACACAACATACACACAACAAATATAGCATTTTGGTGTCGGTTTATTGCTGCCGAACGAGAAGCACACACTGTGCCATGCTATGAAGTCCAAAGTCAGGGCTGCTGGCAAAAAAAACCATAATCGTGGAAGTCAAATCCACCGTGCATTCCAACAGTTGGAACCACATCAGAGTCGTCACTCTTTACTGAACTTTACATATGAGCCAAAAATGCCAATCTGGTTAGTCTCTTTGATTAATACTTAGATTAACCCAAATCAAATTTGTGAAAATGGAATGGGCCTATTATTAAATTAAGAAATGTCCATATTGCAATCCTCGAATCGCCATGCTTCACAGTAACATCTGCAAGTCTTCCGCACATACATATCTGCAAAAAAATGCACAAATCTGTGAGAAACTTAATGTCGTAAATGCAAATTTTGCGACTTTGAGTCTACAATCCTTACCATGCAGAAAAACACAACCCAACTCATGAATTATTGGGATGAGAACTCCTAATCCCTCCGAGTGATGAAGATAATAAAATCAAATTTCAAAATCTTCAGATCGGAATTGTCATGACTGAAATTATTGTCAGAAATAAGAAATTCAGCTCGATCAATCATACTACCTGATATGACACTATGACCAATATTATCTTGACAAACTATATAACACTGCGCCTTATTACTTGTCTATATGACACTTTGCCATAATACCACGTATACTGAATGAAGACCAGTCTTCTGCCTTATGTGGACCATATGCCATGCTAAGAGCTCAGAACTGACAAACCAAAAGTTTGCATAAGGGAACTTCTATTAAATATAGAAGATTCTTAACAAGAAATAATAAAACGACATATTAGCAATGTACACTATTAACGAACAGTTGTAGCTCTAATTGCAAAGTATGACAACTTCTAGGATATCAATTAATGACAATCCTGGATAATGACCCGATCTTAACATTTTTGACGAACCATATACCAACCTGCTTGAAATTTTGAAATGAATATCAATCTTTGCTCCTTAATCCTTTAAAAAAAGTCCTTTCTCTGGCGCTATTATGCATAAAACGTAACTCCCTTAGGCACTAAAACATTGACATAGACTACTGTATGACAACCAATCATATTACACGACTTATATAGCATTGATCCATTATATCATCTTGAATGAATTTATATGACAAGTGGGTCACAATACCTGCCTTATAAAGCACATTGTCATAATAACCCGTCATACTGTATGACTACCGGCCTCCTGCCTTATCTCGGACTAGATGCCACTAACATGAGTAGGCCTACATGACAGGATCTATGTCTCTAACTTACCTTGCCATCTGAATGACGATTAGCCATATAGAGCTCGTCTTGATTGTGAACACACCATTATTGATATCAATATCTTAGCATAATAGAATTGAAGTCATAACCTTAATATTATCTGGACTACGACACTATAATAATCTCAGACAAGAATACCAAATGATCGAGACTCCATCTGCCTAACATGGCACTAGGCCTAAGCCACAACCATTAGTCTTTTCTGCCACTACAATATCTTGCTATATCGAATAACGACCAGCCAAAGAGCCAATCCTGTTTACCGTTAGGGCCTACCATTATTATGATCAATATCTTACCATAGTAACTGAGAAGTCATGGCCAGGATATCTGCACTGGGCCACTAATATCTTACCAAATGACCGCAATCTGCTTTAAATGAAAGTATAAGCCACTAGCATCTTATGATACTAAATAACAACCATTCATACCTGTCTAGTATTATAGCATTTAGCCACTAAAATAATGCCATATTAAAATCTATCTTTTCTGTCAGTTTAAACCATTATTAAGGTTATACAGAATTTTGAACTTTTGTGTAGGCAAATTGGCTGCACGTAGCCACCTAAAATATTTTGTTTTTCAAAAAATAAACATGGCAGGCCTAAAAATCATACTTCATCTTAAAGTTGACACTCTAATGATTATTATTGTAATACTTTTAACGTCATAGCTCATACACAAATGTACTTTGTAAGTGTTTCAATTTGTGTTCAATTTCATGAGCATGAGATTTTTTGGGAAAGAGGCCAGGAAAATATGGGGAGAGGGTCCGATTTCATTGCGATTTCGCATATGTGTTACAAACAAACCAATGAAATAATGTACCTATTTATTCTTTCGATAGGTCCTCCTGATTTAAAACAGTAAGCTTACATGTTCACAGAATGTCAATGAAAATGATGGGGTAAATGTAAGTCTTTTTGCAACAACAATATTAATTTAGTGTGCCAATATATTGACACAATTATTCCCTACATTATTTCTTTGAAGTATCAGCTAACACATGCATATCAAAATTTTATGAATCAGCTACGTGAAACATTAAAAATAATTTATTTCATCTCAGCATATCAGGCCAAATGGTCCAAAATGGAGTTCTGAGATATCCACACATTTAGTTTCAAGTACTCACATTTTCTGCTATTTCACAGTATCAATTCACAATCCCATAATATTCCAGGTGCAGTGCTCCTGTATAACTACTGATAATCCTTACTGCATGGGAAGTATCAATTGATTTTCACAAAACTTGCAGAAATTGACAAATTTCTGCCAAAACTTCCACACTATCTATTATCATGTTCAAACCATGTGCTAACTTGTTTACAATGCTAGTTAGTGTTGCCAGGGCCAAGGTGATAGTACTTATTTTATTGATTTTGTCTAGTATAGTGCTGGTTGAATACTCATGCTCCACTGTGCATATGCTTCAGTGATTTTAGCAATCAAATGAAAATGATAGGGTTGCCAGTTCATGCACTGGAATAATAATCACTATAAGGGGGCACATCACTAAATAAATGTCCCATTGAAATACATGTGAAAATACAATAAAGTAACTAGGTGCATAATAATTATGAGTCCTGGGGAGGGTAGAATGGGGAGGGTAGAATGGGGAGGGAGAGCAGTTTTGGCAAACATTTACAGTGCATCTTTATAAGGCTTAGGAAACACTACAGAAACATTTAAATCTGCATCATAATATCTAGGCCATTTAAAGTTTCCACATTGGCAAAGTTAGGCTGGCCGAGAGCAGGGCCTGGGGAGGATGACAGGAAATGTTGGCATACCTTTTAAAATCTAACCCACGGGCCCCCATGTATATTTGGGATTCCCCCTTCCAAAGAAAATGATAGCCCCTCACACCTTCTCTTTCTTCCATGAGTTACACCAAATGCGGAAGGATTTGGTGTAGTGTCCCCTTAAAACAAGAACTGTCTTTAAAAAAGAATTAGTGCTGTGGGATATCTAGAGCAAATATTGATACACAAAAATAATTTAAAAATACTTTGTTGATACAATTTTTTCAATCTACATCTCTGAGATGTTTAATATATACATATACTTCATAAATAAAAATTAAAAAACAAAAGACAAGTTGAGTGGAATTTTCACCCTCCGTAACCTTAAATATCTTACCAAAGAAAAAGAAAAGAGCCGAAATATCGGACTTAATTGCACTATCCAAGGACAACCAGTCACAATATTGTTGCATAGGACTATATCACAATATCATTCAAAAATGTGTAAATCTATTTTACAAAATGACAACCAGTCCTAAATGACACTATGCTACTAATATAATGGCTTAATAGTCTGCACCACTATATAAACTCATATCAAGTGACCACCGGTCATAGAGCCCAACTGTTAATTTATTTTATAAGAATTTTGGTTACAGTAAAATTGCACTGTGTGTCTTCTTTGACAATTATGCTGAAAACCAACCCAAAAACGAGGATCAGAAGTCATACAATCAGTATAAACCGCTTATACTTCACATAGGCCTACCTGTTATTTCTGTTTTCTGATAACGACCTGCTGTCTGAGAGCATAGATATAATATGATTACTAAAACTCATCAACTGATTGAGCTTATCTCGGTATCTAATAGTGATTGGATAACAACATCGGCTGTCTGACATGTCTGACAGCAATAATTTTGCCGAAAACCATGACAAAACACTGATCCAAACTGTTTGGGAAAATCTGCCGTCCGACATCATTACTATTGCCATTAGACCATGACAAACCACCCGGCAAAACACTCATCCAAACTGTGTGGATAAACCTGCTGCCTAAGAACATTACTTTTGCCATTAGGCCATTACCAAACACCCTACCAAACTGGCTGGAAGGAAAACTTGCTGTCTGACAGCATTACTATTGCCATTATGCCATGACAAAATACTCGTCCAAACTGTTTGGGTAAACCTGCTGCTCGAGAGCATTTACACTTCCGCCTTTATACAATGACCAAACACCCTTCCAAACTGTTTTGAAAAACTTGCTTTCTGACAGCATAGTAAAAAAACAACAACTTTACAGATCTACTCACCAGAAACAATTAGACAGCAATATTTATCATTAAATTCGTGTCAATACATTATGTAGATTGTATGCCAGCTAATGTGGCTTACCTGTTAACACCGGGCTGTTAACTAATCCGAGGAATACACCTCTGCCTATTTCTTTGTTTTACAAATTTAGCATTGACCCTTCTACGAGGCTGAAACATAATTTCCAATGAAATATTGCATTTCCTGAATTACCAGGATTCCTGTAACTCTGGTATAATCACCGGGACATATTTAAGTCCATTTGGTACCGAATACCACTAGGGGCAAATCAAAGTCCCTGAACAACCAATTTTTATCGGATGGACTATCACCGTAGGAATTAAGCTTATTGGTGATGCTAACAATTTTTACTTTATTTGAATATGATGACCATCATGATCAAAAGAGAACACATCTATACCGTCTAAATCTAGAATCCAACTTAAAGGACCCAAGCGTGTCTCCACACAGTTCGACCGTTAAAACAAACAAACAAACAAACAAACAAACAAAACTTGGAATTTTATTATAAAAACTAGGAACATGGTCTAAGGTATGCGATCCTTATTGAAAAAATGTTTGACTCATCAAAACACTAATTAGATTCTGAAACTCATCGCATTCTAGCACAAAATAATAAAAACAATATCTAACAGATCGGGTATAAAAAACTACCGCCTACACTTCTAAAATCTACTACTGTGATATTTTTCCAAGTCCTAAAACAATCATTTCTTTGGTTAACTCACCTCTTAATATTGGATTCCACTTAGAATTTGATCAATCCAGATTAAAACGTATTTAATAAATTATTGATCTCTACAAGAGTGACTGAAATGATTGATGCAAAAACACATCAGTGATTATGTAAATTATAATCATTCACTTAACTTGCTCAGTCCCGAACATTGTTCCGTCTTTGCTTCGTTAGCTTCGTAATCAATACTCGTGATAAAGATCACGCTGTTAATTCCACCATCTCATTCTTCATTGTGTACAAACAGCTATCTGTCGTCTTGTATACTGTATGGAAGATAAAAACCAACAATCATGAATGAAAATCAGAACTCTTAAATGCATTATTGATGCTGATGTGAGACCTACCTGGCATCTCAGTGGTGAATGCGAATAGTACATGCAATTTTTCCCGAACAGCGCCGGGCAAACCTATATTATTACGGAATATTACCGACTTCTTATCCCTTCTCGCCTTATCTTGACTTTCTTGTTACTACAAATCGCCTGTTATGTCGATTAACGTACAGATCATCATGCATCGTGTTTGTTAGCTTTTGTTAACCTATTTCTTGAGATTTTTGTAACTAATGATATATACCTACTCCTTGAAATATGATCGAAAATAAACCTAAATTAACCATATGAATGCAAGTAGTTGCTCCATAACAACTGATCTCCAACTACTGTCAAGCCATAATAACTCATAATAACGGTTTAAATAATACAGATACACCAGTAATTACTGCTATCTATAATAAATTACTGAGTTTGGCGAATTGGTAAGGCTAAAAACTTCTACGTTTTACATTGTTTCTGAAAACGGATTTTTGCGTTATGTGAAGTAAGGTTGTCCGCACCCCAATAAAACGCGTCCAATTTTGTTTTTGTTTTACGTTAAGGGTGTCACATTATGTTAATTAGTTTCAAAGGCAGGGCAAAGGCAGTGGCAGCGCACCTGCATGCTAACATCAACACAATACACTAATGTTGACATAGCCTGAATTAGTAGGCCTTCTATCCTGTCATCTGTGTGAGGATATTATGCCTGTAGTCTCAATGACACAGTAGAAGCAACTATTACATATGACACAGTAGAAACTCAATTAACATCTATTGTTTATTCAACTAATTGATCAACATTAGCATGTATTCTGTGTTTTTATGGAGAACCTATAGTTAAAGTGAAACTTTTGAAGGACAAATTAATCAGGGTTGCCAAACCACACCATGAATAGGCCTACTCTGCTTTGTGGTACATGTAGTGCTATGTTAATGTTACCAGCATAATGTATGATCAAGTATGATCATAACTTATAATATGAAATAGAGTGTAAGGAAATGTGAATAAAATTGTTTCAGCTGCACAGTGGTGTAGTCAGGACTTTTTCAGAGAGAGAGAGGGGGGGCGAGGCAAATTTCATGGGGGGGGGGGTTGTCACAAACGGGCTAAAGAGTACGACAAATTTATCCAAAATGGGCTAACAAATAAAAAGTACAACAAATGCATAGAAATCTAAAATATCAGATCAGTCAGCAGGCCACAGCGGGCCAAGAGGGATGTGAATAAAATTGTGTTCATCTGCTCAGTGATGTAGCCAGGAGTTTTGCAGGAGGCGGGGGCAGCAAGGTACATTTCAAGGTGGGGGACAAACTTGGATGAAAATGATAAAAATGAGCTAAAAGGTACAACAAATTTGTCCAAAATGGGCTAAAAAGTACTGTAGAAACAAATGCATAAAAATCTTAAATATCAGAGCGACCAGCATCCCACAGGGCAAGACATGATCTAATTGCAATTTCAAGCCATTGATTTATATGGAAAAAATATTAAATATTATACTTCTAAGTTCTAAATGGTCATCTCCTCTCATACCATTAATCACATTAAATAAAACATTTACATGTACACAAAATGTACAAAATTTACCAACCGCAAAAAGACCCTGACCGCGAAAGACGGGTGACCGCTAGTTAAAATAATTACAAAACTATGATCCCAATTTAATATACTGGGATATCGAACTACTTAACTTAATCACGTGGAATCGGAGCGTCTTCTTCCAGCCGCTTCTGAGTAGGCCTACAATGATGAAGCAAGAAACTCATCGCAATGTTCAGGAAAAACACTATAAATATAGCGCTAGCTCTGTGGATGTACACCTTGCGTACTTGCAAAATACAGAAATGCTGCACATTTAATGAAATATACAGATGATATCGCCATAAAAACAGTCAACTATGGAAAAACTTTTGTAGTGTAAATCAGCGGGAAAAACAACTGCGCAACAGAATAGAACGTGTTGCCGTGATAGAAACCGAACCTGAAGTGAGGTTACTCACGCACTCTCCCACACAGGAATAGTCATACTATTACGTAACGCAAAGAACATCAATATATTCTTATTCGGGGGCTCTCAACCGAATATATTTTCATTTATATTGTGTTGCCTGAATGAATGTTCATGGTGACATTTATGGTGGATTTAGGTTCCCTCCCCTCGCCAAGTTATTTTATTGACCTTTTTCTGAGCAGAGGTTACTCTGTTTAGAGCCTCCAGAAAGCTTTTTAAGACAATGAAAATGAACAGTGCTTTATAAACTTTTCCCCCTTTCTTAAAATTGGAATTGTGACCATCCTGCCTGTCCTCCCCCCCCCCCAAAAAAAATTACACCCAAAAGTTTTAAATAGTAGTATCAGTGGCGTGTCCAGGGGGGGGGGGCTTTGGGTGCTGAAGCCCCCCGCACTTTGTTAAAAATCATGTAAAATCAGCCGTTTTTTTGGCGATTATAGCCATCAAGCCCCCCACATAAATCTGAAAAAGGGGCTGAGCCCCCCGCAGGAAAAGATCCTGGACACGCCCGGTGCGTATAGTAGTAAATGTAAGATAAAAAATAATAAAAAATATGAAAAAATGGACTACACACACCTTTAAGTTAAAGTCTCAGAATAATGACCTTAACACCTTGACAATATTGATTCTAAGTTGAAACCATTGACAATCTATGTTAAAACCAGAGAAGATGTAAAAGAAGGAGATAGATCCAGCTATCCTCAAACAAAATATGTGTGTTGCCGCTCATTCAAAAGCAATCACGCTATTTAGGTTTAACAATAAAATACAACAAAAGGGTTCGAACCCATGACGGGTGTGATACACAAGTTGCTGCTTACTGGTTTTAGGGAAAGGTCAGTGTCTGTATACCATCAATACCATGCATACCATGCATGCAGATCCTAACATCCAGTTTATTTCAAATAAAATATGACCGAAGTTCCATGGCAAATAATAATTTTGCACGCTTGGTTACGCTTTCAACCTCTACGATTTATGATACAGACTATTTTCAATTATCAAAATATCTTTATTAGGTTTGCAGGAAATGACAGGAAAATACATTAAAACAATAAAATATAGATGATCAAAAATCATCCCGTTTCTAACAAAATCCTAAAACACTCTCCTAAATAATTAATATATATTCCAAAATGGGCGGATTTTTTGGAATCTTTACAAAACTACATTTCTTTCTTATAGTATCCACGTGCGGTATCCCTGCAGAGCAACATCGGGTACTTAAGGCTGCGATCACATAGAAGTATACGGTATACGGTATTCGCTATTCGCTATACGATACGCTCATTCGATCAGGCTGAGTTCACATAAGAGTATACTATAGTAAACTCAGCCTGATCGAATGAGCGTATTTCGTATAGCGAATCAGTGCCCTCTTATGTGACCCGGTACTATGAAATTACCTTGTTCGATTCAAGCTATACGCGTGCACCTGCAAAACGTGCACCGTATACCCGAATAGTATACTTCTATGTGATCGCAGCCTAACGCACACGTGTCATACTTTCAAGGAATTATCTATAGAAACATTGGATATGGTTTCAATTCTGGAGTGAAAATTAATCAACCGTAGTCGGCAAGGCACATCACATCAAAGGCTACTTTCAAGTAGATGTGTAGCTACTTGAGAATAAAGGACTATGAATAGGTGCGACAGGATAACCTACGGGATTATCTCAAGGATATAATTCCGTTCTTCCTCCATCTTTTTCAACTTTCCTGGTTAAAACCAATGTTACCACAAAGTGATATCATTCTATTGGTATAATACATTATTTGTCATAACATGGTTCATTTCTTTCACATAATAGAATACAAAGTGATATCATTCTATAGGTATAATTACATTATACATTTGTCAGAACATGGTTCATTTCTTTCACATAATAAAAAAGGTCATTATGTTATGATTACTGGTTGAAAAAGTTAATTCTTACACATGGAACGATGACCTTGAACCACCGACCTGTATTTTATGTGACATGGTAGACTTGCATGCCAAACTGTCAAAATTTTGTTTTGTTTGGTAAGATGCCATTAATTTAAAGTGTCTCAAAGCTCCCATACATATTAGCATGATCATAAAATTCATGCACATTAGTCATGGCTGGATTATCTATTGTTGCATTTTTGTAACATGAAAGAAGACTATGATTTGCAGTTGACAGATGTCAGAAATTTCTTGTGTGTTTTTGTTGGTAAACTTAGTCACACATGCCGATGGTCTCTTTCTGCAATCACTCATACATAAATTCTAGACAGTTCATTGGTTGATTACCATTTATCATTTTTACCATCATCCTCCGTGTGATAGTTTTTACCATCATAGTGCTGTGCCGTAGTGCGCCTGCGCCAAGCCGACGGTGAGCTGACTCTTAGACTCGCTGATTTAGTAATGGGTGAACCCCAAAATGTGAAGTATATCACGGCAAAACATGGTGTTATGTTGATGAAAAAATGTATTTCCTACCTTAAATAGTGTTTAAGTATAGAATTTATGTATGCGTGATATAAAACAAATATTATAAACTGTCTTAAATTCGTGTAAATGGTCGAAATATAATCACAAGGTGAAAGATGTATTGTTCCATTCCACTCGCCGTTCCGGCTCGTGGAATGGAACAATCCATCTTTCACCTCGTGATTATATTTCGACCATCAGACTCATAGACAGTTAATATATGTATACAATATAATTATGCACATTGAATGTCACGTATGCATATTGGTAAAAGAGTTTGCTACATGTACTGTCTATGGTAGAGTTTAGAGTCTATGGTAGAGTGCAAATTTGAACTACCCTAAGGCATAAATCATCATTTGGATAGTTGGAATTAGTATTGTATTGTTGGAAGTGACAATATTTTACTTACAAATTACTGTAAATCTGATTCCAATTAAATCTTAACATTAGCCAATCTCAAATGTGACAATTGTAACAGCAATGGATAATAATGATAGATGTAGGCACCATGCAAGATGAATAACTGCCAGACAATTATGCCCCATTGTTTATACCAGAACATTTCACCCAAGTTTGAACCTAAAACATATTTGCAACTGGCCAAGTTTTTACAACTTGCCCGCCAGCATAACAACTTGCCATTACATTTTAATTTAAAACCATATAATTAATCAAGTTTTTCATAAATCCGTCTACTAAATGGCAATGGTCAATACCAAAGGGTCAGGAATTTCACTCACTTTTTTTTCCTCAAGTTTATTTGACTCAAATTCCAAAGAGTTAAAACTAATTTTCCAAAAGTCAAAACACAGACCCTAGTGGTCAAAATGTTCTTGAATGTCTGTGCACAGAATACTGGAACCATTATGTAATCTGTGGTTGACAGGGGCACTGTTGGGAACAATAATTTGAGGGCTGTTTCTACAACTGGACACATGGGCAAGGGGCAAGTGCCTTTGGTGTTACAGCTTGACCGAGATATTTAGAGTTGGTTATTGCCAACAGTCAGAAGCTAAATTTGACTCCTGATATTTGGACATATTTTGTTTTATGAAGACCCAACATAAAAATAAGACTGCATTTTACAGTAAATTCCTATTAGCAAATAGTACCTGGATCATATTTTTCACCCTCCCAGATCCCTCTGTTTGGACCACAATTGTTTCTATACATGTGCAGATCCAGGGCTCAAATTACCAGGGACTGAGAGGTGAAAATTGGCCAAAATATCTTGATTTTGAATGCTTTTTTTGCAGAGCTGCATGGTAGATGAACTTGATTATTTGATGGAGGATGGGTGGCAGAATTTCACAGACCTCCAAAACAGAAAGCCTATTATAATTTTGGGGTTAGAAATGTCTAAACTTCTGGTGTTGCAACAGGGGCCCTTGAAAATGTTGATTTTTGATTTTCAGATTTTATCACATGCAAGGCAATCTAAATCTAATGAAGATGTTATGTCTGAAAGCCCCAGCGGGGCACGTATCCGCTAAAACGGGCAGAACTTCCAAAAAGTGGACCTTTTTTCAAAAAATGGCCCTAAACCCCCTTAAAAATTGTCCTTTTTTGACTTTTTGAATGCCTTTTCAACAAAAAGTATACCTTATGAATAGCAAAAAGTGAACCTTTGTGGATTTTTTTCGGGAATGGTACTCCCCCCCCCAACGTACAGGCCTAAATAAGGTTGGTTATCATATGGTGGCACAGTTAGGACTATTGTATTGTTAGGTAGACTGTTGTCTACAGAAAAACTTAAATTCCCCTCAAAGTATGTCATGGGGTGACTTGTATTTCACAAAGACACATGTTACTGATATGTTATTGTTATCTTGGAACAAAGCCTTTCAAATACAAAATTTCATGGGGTGAGTTGACATCGGAGAAGAAAACAAGTATTTGATTAATTATACTTGTAAAAAATAAATAAAATTCTATCTTTTTATTACATTTGTAAAATCAAGTTCATCAGAAGGGTAATGAGTTCAAGTCTGTTCAAAGGGCAAATTCAGTAACTTTTAACAGTAAGTTAGGCATCCCGGGGTAGGCATGCATTTACTGATCAAAAGGTGCAAATCTGATTCCAATTAAATCATCAACAGGTACACAAGGATGATCATTTTTGTGCAGTGCTATGTGCATATAGGTGTGCATGTGTGCATGACAGAGACGTTCTTTTGACTGTCATCTAGAGTTCAATGTGCTTACATAAACTTATGAAGTTCATAAAAATTATCGGTGTGTGAAGTTTGTAAAAATGTGTTGCTAAAATGAGAGATATCTGTAAAAAAATATTTAAATTATTAATATTATTATTTGAGGCAACATTTTGTGCAGTGAATGTGCATGAATGTTGAGCATAGTTGTGCATGTGTGCATGGCAGAGATGGTCTAGACTGCCATGCCATCCAGAGTTTAGTGGGCTAACATGAACTTATGAAGCTCATAAAAATTCTTATAAGAAGTTCATAAAAATTGATTGATTGGCTTTGAAGTTCACAAAAAGGTGTTGGTGAAAGCAGGCCCGTACGCAGGGGGCGTGCGGGGGGTGCGACGCACCCCCCAAATATGGAAAAGTATACAAAAGTCCAAAAATTTGAGAATTTGCGAGCGTAGCGAGACAAAAAATCAGGGTTTTTACGCTTTTTTGGACAAAAAAGGTCCAAATTTTAGGAAGAAAGTCCACTTTTCACAAAATTTGGAAAAAAAGGTCCACTTTTTCAAAATCAGCACCCCCCAAATGAAATCCTGCGTACGGGCCTGGGTGAAAGGATAGTGGGAGATACCCTGCAGGGGGAGATATCTGTAGTATATTTTGATTATTAAACCTACTGCACCATATCCATGAAATGTGGGTCAAATTGATCATCGTAAGGCTTGGTTCTCTATCATATGATATGATCGTTCAAAGGATTTTTATGAGGGAGAGAGGCAGGCCCGTAACCAGGATTTATTTGGGGTGCTGATTTTGAAAAAGTGGACTTTTTTTTCTTCAAAATTTGGACCTTTTTGGACACGGGGGCAGATTTTGAGTAAGTGGACTTTTTTCCCAAAATGTGGACCTTTTTTGACCAAAAAGGCATAGAAACCCCCAAATTTTTCGCTCGCTACACTCGCAAATGGAACTTTTTGGGTCAAGAAAGGGGACTTTTGGGGCATTTTGGGATTGGGGGCCATCTGCCCCCCCCCCCCTGGTTACAGGCCTGGAGAGAGGTGTTTTGTTTTTCTTTATCAATGTAAAATTAGCATAATTATTATTAGTAGTAGTGTTTGGACTTTTTCCCATTTTCTTTTTTCTACATTCACTACATCAGTTTCACATGCAGATATTAAACCTATGATCCTCATGACTTTAATGTTTAGTCACCCAATGACTAATGACCCCCTGTTTATGACCCTTTTTGTATTCTTGTAAGCCCCCCCATTCTAATGGCTAGTCATTGTCAAAGACGATCGGAATGGGTTCCGCACCAAAGGAGTGTTTGTACCAAGGGCGCGAAACGAGGGCAAAGCCCTCGGAGCCGCGCCGAGGCGAATCACCTGCAGGTTTTACTCCTACATGTACATACATGTATGTTGGTAGCTTGTGGGTATATACAAGGGCAGTCAAAAGTTTGTAGAACAAGGTATGCTACTTTGTCACACGGTATTGAATTTGGTCTCATTTGAAGCGTGTTCCTTCAAACTATTCGATTTTTGCATGACTGTATATGGACAGGACACTCTACAGAGAGCCTACCTCCTTGAATTCACAGGTACTTCCAGAAGTGAACACAAGGTCATTATGGAAATTTCTCCCAACGGTGGTGAAAACTCAAATGAAATTTAACAGTGTACAGTTGTTGTAAATGGTGATGAAGTTCTTGATATTGAACAGCAACAAAATGGTCCTTAGAGTTGAAGGATGGAATGGAGGTCCTTGAAAATCATCCAAGGTCCAAAAGACTTGCTGACATCACCACTAATGATATATGTGCAGGTACAGTGGCATTGATAATGAATAAAGAACCAAACAAGAATGACAAGATTTCCACAATGAAATATGACAACTCTGATGAAAATGTTTTCAACATGAATCCATTAACATTTGGGTATTTCAGGGTGTCTTCTAGATATGGCCCTAGAATCCTTATGCACAAAATTGACGCCAGTCAACATAATCGGGTCCACATCTTTTATACACTTAGAATGAGGACCGAGACAAGTTTTATCTATATAAGGTTTAGGTGATTAGATATGTACATTAATCACTGGAATTATGAGTCCATTCAGTGGACACACCTGGATCTACCACCCCTAAGAAGATCATCACTTGGTCACCATAGTGGAAGGTCTTCATCGCTGTTTTCTGAAATTCAGGGACAGTCTTGATGACAGTTTCTTTGCCAAATGCAAGTAAAATCAAAATTGATACAAGCCATCAAGTGAAGGAGGTTGGTCTTAGGAATGGGACTGTTCTTGAATTGTGTCCTGTACCCTATTCTCAGTTTGTCAAGCTGCCATTCACAACAGAGGGGTCAGTTAACTAAATCAACCATATTTGGTCCAGGCATGACCTCCAGTTAGTGAAACCTATTTTAGAATTTTAAGCCCTACCTTCATAATATCAGGATTGCTGGTGATCAATGAACAATGAAGAGTGGCTCATGGAGCAATCGGAAAACTTCCAGTTTGTTGATATAGAATGTTTTAAGAAATATTGCGACGACGGGTGCATTAAGGTATGCAGTGACCCTGTTCAAGAATTTGGCTAGTACTCTTTCAAGTACCTTGTTCTACAAACTTATTGACTACTCATATCAATCAGTTTCAAAGTCTATATAGCAAAGAAGTAAAATGGACAAAATGCCTCTATTTAAGATTTATATGCAACATTTGTGGACAAAGGTTCTAAAATCCACACTCTGATCTTTTCATTTTACACAGCTGTCATTTCTGAAAAGTGATGTGAGTTGAGTGCAGTTTTTGTGATTTATTTTACCATTGACAAAAAAATTCAATATTAAAATAGCTATATATTCTTAATTTTACATGGTAAATCATGGAAACAATTTCAAAGCTTTTCAAATTAAGATGTTTGAAATAAAAACAACTACTGTATCTGAAACTATAAAGTTTGATGACCTCTCAGGAAAGTTTGGAAAGAATACCACTTTTTTTCATGCAAGAGTATACAGTGGACCACGCCACAGACCCTAGTAGAGTGGACATTCTATAAAACTCTTTCTGCCCAGAGGATAAAATAAAATAACCTTATGTGCTTGTTTCACTTTTACTGATTTCAGATTAGTAAAAATAATTAGAAAGAAAAATTAAAGTTCAATCATGTTAGCACATAACTCATTTCTCTCTGATCCTCGTGCTTCGAGGCAGGTATTCCAGTTGAAATCCATGCACCCCCTATGGAAGACATGATCTTGATCTCCCACACAGGGGGTGTAGATTTCAAATGAAAGCATCCATTCAGGTAGCTCCAATTGAAATTCACACTCCCTGTGTGGGAGAGTAAGGTCATGTCTTCTATAGGTAGTCTTTGTTAAAGACTACTCGTGATTTAAGGAGGACATAAGCCGCAAATCACAAACCGCAATGCCCCACGAATAGCGAGCAACAAGCGGAGCCCACTATGGTTTCCAAGAGTGTGTGGTTCCCAGTAGTTTATCTCCCTATGGATAATATAGGTGCACGGTAGCACAGACTATCTAGGGGTGTGTGGATTTCAACTGGAATAGTCCAATAGTCTGGGAACTGAGCCAGTTCAAGTCAATTTGATATAGAATTAGTAAACCTTTTACACTCTTTCAGCCCAAAGGGTAAAATAAAATTGCCTTCTTGGAATTTCAAGCTAAATAATAAAATTGTAACATAACAAAAGAATTGTTACTTTTGGATTAGTGAAAAGTAATTAAAAAGCAAACAAAAGTTAAATCAAACAAACTTTTTTAAACAAAAAATCCAAAGTTGGAATTTGACATTCCAGAAGGTAAACTAAATTTATCTAATTACAATCTTCAGAGTAACAGAGTGACCATGGTGAATTGGCATACTGTTTTTAAATATTTACAAAATAATGAAATCATTTTGACACATCCAGTATTAGTTTTCACTATAAGTAAAAAGAAAGATCAATATATTGTTCAGAAGAAAACGCTTGCATTTAAAAAGGAACGGATAATAAGTGACCGGTGTACAGGGACCAGGGTACGGTACATACAAATTAAGCAAGGTTTAAGGGCTCAGTCACCCAATTTCAACCAACCCAAATTACTTGATATCAGAAGCATATTCCTCATATTTGAATGTAATTTGATTTATCTGAAGTGCTCTCATGTCCCACAAAAATACTGCTCCAATGAAATCATCTGCATATTAGTGCTGAGGAATTATGTTGAATCAAGCCTGAGGAGCATGATAGCTCTGAAGAAACCAACTGATCAAGACAGGAGAAACATCATCTGGTGTCTTTTAAAAGTTAAAACAATGTTTTTACCTATTTAATTAATTGGATTTGAAAGAACAAGTTTTTCTACAATTTAAAACTGCAAGTTTGTGCAAAACAGAATGTAGGCCTATATAAAAACATATAATATGGAATCATGCAAAGGAAGCTGAAATTGGTAAAGAAGGTTACAGAAAGGTTACAGAAAGGTTACAGAAAAGGACAGTCAAAGTTTGGGCAACATCTCTAATTTTACTGTCAGCCTTTCTTCTATAGGGGGTGTATGGATTTCAACTGGACTAGTCCAATAGTGTGGATTGGAGAGTATGGCAATATTATGCAAGGCACATTGTGTGAGTATTTCATGCCTAACAGGTATTGACACTACCCATTGTTCTTATTAAACTGATCAGTGGTCAGCATGGTCAGTTTCACTTGATTTTTAAAATTAGGCAAGTAAAGTTTATATAGGAAGCTTTTAAGTTGGTTTAATGATCAATACTAATTGAAATAACTCGGATGTGATTAAAGTCCCATTCAGTAATCCCGCCAAGTATAAAAAACAATTAAAATTGTGTGTAAATCACTTAAAAATGAAGGATAAGTTGTTAAAATTGTCACTAGGCATGAAATGAAAACTTTGGGCACAAATACAAATAGAATTATTAACGAAGTTGAAGCCCCATTGAAATACATGGATGTAATTTCTTTACTTCAGACGTTTAGTAGAGAAATTACAAATTCATGTAAAATATCTTATTTTGTCTGTAATACACGGCTTGCGGGTTAACCACTAGCAGGCTATGTTTGTATAAGAGACCAGAAATGGGCCAAATATATTGTGATTCCATTGAATCACAATACTAATTACAAATCCAAATCATAAACAGACTAAGAGTCATGAATAAATGATATAAGCTTGCTAGGTGGCACCAACATTCTGGGTGGACAAACTGAGTAGGCCAGTAGTGCCAACCACTACATTATCATATAAATGGGCAATTCGGGTTCCAAGCATCATTCAGCAATATTCTGAAATTTTCAAATGCCAATTAGGGTTGTTTGGAAAAGTTTCTCCCACCTTAATCTTTCACTTACCAAAAATAGTTTCCATTATACTATTTATCTACCTAATTGGCTGCTGCATTAAAAAGAAATCATGTGCAAACTTCGCGCTGCGGAACAGTAAACAAGCAGTCGTGATCCCTCATAATCATGAGCAAAGAAGTAGCCAGACCTCCCAAAACACCATAGAAATAGGCTCAGCAATCATGATAATGTGTTTACCAACAATCATCTTAAGTGGCCTCTTATCATATTAATGAGAGAATTTCCCTGATATTAGAGATTTCACTTCTTTTTACAACTACTGTGTACAACTAATCATGTGTTGTTTTCTTATGAATAATGATTTCTCTTCATTATTTTGTTGTTTATTATATCAATGCAACTATTGGGTTGATCTGTGTCTGTCATTTCCCAGCTTTTTGGCTGCCCGTGCTTCTTGCCATGTGCATTCACTTTCTTCTGTACACAGATCATCTCCATGTATTTTAATTTTAAATAACTTTCATAATGTGTGATTTGATTGTATAAGCAATAGCTGATTAAGAGAAGGGGGCTGGTGGTTATTATCTTTGTACCAGAGATGTAAGCTTTCGGGATTATCTCCGGGGTTTGTTTTGGTTTGGTTCTTTTTCGGGCATTTTCATGGTTTTCACAGGAGTTTTTTTGTGGCTTACATCTTTGTTGTGTGTCTTTTCCCCCACCAGTCTCAAGTACAGGGAATAAAAAAAATTAATGAGAGAATAATAAATATTCTTTAGAAACTTAGTTTGGAAACAGCCAGAGAGTTGGGGCTGCCTATTAGAGAGATTGAGATGATCTAGTGGGCAGTCAATCTCCAGTCTCAGCACTGAACACACTATTACCAATGAGCATCTCAACTAACCGAGACAATATCAAATAAATAAATTACAGCTAGTGTCTTTGACTTTCATCATTGTTATCTGAACATTACTATGGACCCATGCACGTTACGACAAAAAACCCTTTGTAACATCAGCACATCTATAAATCTGAATTTTTATGATTTTTATGATCTCCCGGATGAACAAATCACTGAATGGGCCTTAAAATAATAACTTTATGAATTAAAGGGCTACATGTAGTCACAAAGTTAGTCAGTGTAGTTGAATGAATCTTTAGAATCATGTTGTTTTGACTTCACAGTGTTGTACATAATTTCTTAAAGGAGTATTTTGTGATCCTAGCATCCTCTTTTTATGACATTTTTCAGTAGATATCCACGAAAAAAGCTTATTCCAAATCCAGTTGATTCCGATTTTGCGTTTGCGAGTTATGCATTATTATGTCTATTACACTGCTCCATGGACAATGTGTTGTAATTTTGTTCTGGTATACCAGAACGAAATTCAAATTTCACGATATCTTTGCTAAACGAATTAATCTTTTTGTACATAAACATTATGTAGCCAGAGGTTGTGATATAAAAATCTCAACTTTTTTGAGAAAAGTGGGGGATGAGGCTGTGGATCACGAAATGCCCTTTTAAAGGACAATAGATATTTTCTGTGCAAGTGATTTAAGTGCTCCATCAAGGATGTCCTGTTGTCTCTTTTGTTGTAAAAATTCACCGATTGTCCCCTGTCATGCATGAACCTGGGCCAGGAATTCATCAAATTCTGCAAGTGGTGGGAATTTTCTGATAACATGTTGGGGTGTAGGAGTCAAAAAAATTTCAAAATATTTTTTTAAACTAGTAACTACTATACCATTCACAGTAGGTCTTTTACGTTACAACAACACAATTTCGTAACACGTACTCTGTTATATCGCTCTCACAATTTGCCGACAATCACACATACCTTTGACTACATTTGCCGACAGTCACATCGTTTTGCCGACAGCAGTCAAATTTTGCCGACAAAATTGTGTGTATTGGGGGTGTCACACCCCCATACCCCCTCTAGCGGCGGCCCTGAGTGCCCCCCCATAGGATAGACTATGATCACGTCTTGTGCTTTATAGATTTATGTCAAGATATTTGCATATTTATGAAAATTAATAAGCTTATTTGCATATTCTTTGTATTCTTTTTAATTACAAACCTTTGTTGTGGGGTCATCTTTTAAGATAACAAACTACATAGTGTTGGCATCAATTATTAGACAAATAGGGAAGGGAGTGCCAGTCAGTGGCGGTGCCAGGGGGCATGGGGGGGGGGGGGCAAATTCCCCCAGTCAGAACTCTTGCCCCCCAGTTCCCCTCCCGGAAACCTGTGAAGATATTGCTGCCAATGATTGATCATAATGGGCAGGCTATTCTATTTGAAATCCATACACCTCAGTATGGAAAACATCACGACCTAAATCTTCCACACTGCATGCATGTATAGATTTCAAATTGAGCCAACCATTCAGGTGACCCCTTTTCAAATTCACATTTCCTGTGTGGAATATTAATGTCATGTATTCCATAGGGGGTGTATGGTTTTCAAATGGAATATGCCAATCTGGGGGTGGGAGAGGAGCAATCACACCACCCGTGCCATCATCAACTAGGCATCGCCACCCGTACACACCACCAAGCCAAATTTTAGGATAAAATTCATAATTTTAAGGTAATATTCATAATTTTAGGTATAATTCAAAATGTAAGGTAGAATTCATGTAAAAATGTATGCATTCCAAAAGCTTCCGCGCTTTGCGTTCCCCAGCAGGCCCAAAAATTTGACCCCCCCCCCCCATATTAAAAATCTTCCGGAGCATCTGGGTACCCATCAGTTTTCAGTGATTATGGACAAGACTGCCACATCAAAAGGTCCACTAATTTTGTTAGATTAAGGGCTCTGGTTTGAACGTTCGGACAGTATTTTTTGTGAGACATGATAGCATATCAGACATATCAAATTGAATTCTGAATATGAGGAATGTCCTTCTGATATCAAATAATTTTGATATTTTGAAATATGTGATATAATACAAATTATATGACTAATGATTAAAATTTGATATTTTTACAATTTTTGGTATTTAACAATCCTTGAAGTAAACTTTCTGAATCTATCATCAAGTTTACTTCTAGGATTGTTAAATATCATAAATATCAATTTTTAATCACTTGCCATAAAATGTGCATGATATCGCAAATTTCAAAAAATCTATTTATTTGATATCAGAAGGAAATTCTTTGTATTTAGAATGCAATTCAATTTGTCTGATGACTGCTCTCATGCCCACAAAAAAACTGTCCAAACGTTCATACCCCACCCCTTAATGTGATGATAATTTTGATACAGCCTATATAGACGAATCCAACGAGCCAAGTCATGGTCAGGAATTGGTCGGCCATTTTTGGGTCCCCGCAGCACTTAACTGGTGTTGTGACTGCCCAATTGGGTGGATTAAAGCCTCTTAAAAATCGATATTAGATTCTTTTGTGTTGTAAACTGTCATCTTTCTTTTGTCTGACGTGTAACACAGGTGATAGAATGCAGTTTAAAATACCCTCCAAGACCGCATCATTTCACATTTTAGGTGAAATGGAGCTGGACGGGGACCCAGCTAATGGCTGCCATTGAGGTGCAGGAATGCATGAAATTAGATTTGTCTATATGTGGTGCATTTTTCTAGTCTATAAAATGTGTTCTTCCTTGTGAAAGAAGTGCAGTTGTACGGGATAATTTCATGACATTTATTCACATGCTGTTGCATCATTTTGAGTAGTTTCTGAAATATTTTATATTTTGTGATTATTATCAGTGTGCATCAAACCATTACTAATAGTTGGTGTCTTTGGTACCAACAGGTACTACAGGTGTTTGGCACTATTACTACAGATTATTGATTGTCGTATTGAATCTGAAATTGTGTAAAGATTCCTAATGACCTCTCATTGTATTAAAAAGTTGTATATTTTAAAGATGAAGCGGTTAATATTATGAATACTAGGTCAAGTATATGAAGCCTGCAATATGAAGGCGGTCATGGGTGTAATAGTGCAATTGCAAAAATAAACAATTACCACTGCTTGAGTTCTTTCTGAGATACTTTGCGCGAATTTATTTCACTTGTGTATCATATTTCAACAGTTTCGCTTCAAAATGGCAAATTTTTTCGCGCACTTCGCGCGCATTTGTTCCATAAACGTATTCAGGAGCTAAAAGGTGCTGGATTCAGTATACTTTGAGAATTTTTTCCAACCTCATCCCCCCAATGTCAAAAAGAAATATACGCCACTGCTATATTAGTCTTTCTCCCTTACTTAGGGAAACTGTTTGATTGGTGTAACCCGACCTACCCTAAATTTAGGCCTGACCCTAGACTTTTTTCTTTTATTTGTGCAAAAAAATAAATAAATAAATTTGAAAAAAAAAAAAGGAAATAAAAATTTTATTTTAAAAAAGAAGAACAAAAAATCCAAGGCCTTTGTCAAATGCAATTTACAGCTTTAAAAGTTGCATTGATAACTTTTTATCACAGAGAATGTTCTTGGATATACTAAACAAATTTTTTTAAATCCCTACCTACCTACAAAAAAAAATTTTATAGGGAAAAATCGGCAAAACATTTCTTGCAGATAATTCGTTTTCCAACAATATCATCAAATTTGAATTATGTTCTGGTGTACCAGAACATAATTCAACACAGTGGCATATTATGAAGCAGTGTAATATGCATAAGTCGCAAACTCAAAACCGGAATCAACTGAAATTTTGGGAATACATTTTTTCATGAATAGGCCTATCTATTGAAAAATCACATAAAAAGAGGATGCTAGGATCACAAAATACTCCTTTAAAGCAATAATGTGTGATTTGCAAAGAGGATAGATTCCTATTTAAATGTTTGTTTTCACTGATCACATAAGACCACAGGAGATCGATGAACTCTGAATAAAACCGGGTCGACCCGGTTTTAATATAAAAAGTTAAATTTTACTGTTATTAAAGCACTTCAGGCTTAGTCTCTTACATGTTATTTTAGTACATCACTGGGCATTAGAATTATGCAAACTAGAGCGATAACCGCACCATAGCTGAACCATGTGGCTTCGGCAGTATATTGTGGTAGGCCTATACCTACAATTGAAGCATTTTGAAAACTTGACCTTTGACCCCTTTATTGCCCCTTAATGACCTTAAATGAATTTTAAAATATTTGCAACATGTTTAGAATGTCATAAGAATCATTGGCCCGTATGCACAAAAGAGTTAGACCCGGTCTAAAGTTAGACCTGGTCTAAGTGAAATTTAGTTCCACCAGGAATGGTCCTTTACTATTGTTTCCTTCCTAGAGTAGGTAGCAAATTCTAAAGATTTAAATGCACTGTTCAAAAATAAAACAAAATAACTTGTAAAATGTAAAGGAAAAATGTCCTTTCTCCTGGGACTAAATTTCACTTAGACCCGGTCTAACTTTAGACCCAGTCTAACTCTTTTGTGCATACGGACCATTGCGTTTAAATTTCAGCTCAATCGGAGCATTTTGTAAAACTTGACCTTTGACCCTTTATGACCCCTCAATGACCTTAAATGATTCTTAAAATGTTTTTAAAATGTTTAGCATGTCATAAGGATCATTGCATATAAATTTCAGCTCAATTGGAGCATTTTGAAAAACTTGACCTTTGACCCCTTAATGACCTTAAATGAATTTTACAATATTTGCAACATGTTTAGAATGTCATAAGGATCATTGCGTTTAAATTTCAGCTCACTTGGAGCATTTTGAACAACTTGACCTTTGACCCCTTTATGACCCCTTAATGACCTTAAATGAATTTTACACTATTTGCAACATGTTTAGGATGTCATAAGGATCATTGCATTTAAATTTAAGCTCAATCGGAGCATTTTTGGTTTAAATGACCTTTTTTGACCCCTGTGACCCCTGGATGACCTCTGACGTTTGGAAATATTTTTATTATATTCCTTATGTTTTCCTCTTTCATATGACACCACTCATGGGGTCATACCTTCGTGGCATTTAGAGATATGTCCATTTCAGACCAAATGGTTAGTTAGTAACCTAGTAACATACACACTTATAGGCTGATACCATTTCATGGTTCAGCAAAAATAGAAATCCAAGAAAATTTGAGGGCGTCGCTGTGAAGCAAATTACACATTATGGCTTTAAGTATTTTGGTCACTGGCTTAAGTTGAGGTATTAGGTACATACTATTGGTGAAATGTTAGCGGACTAGAGTCTGTTATTGATGTGGTTGATAAATGTCTAGATGTGTCCCAAGCTCAATTTTATGTGGCCAAAAAAAAAAGATAGAGTTGCATACAATGATATTATGAGAGGGACACTGGGAGTGGGGAGGGAGCACTACTCCCGGATCATCCCAGGCTTACAGGTGTATAAGTCAACTGTTCATTTTACAGTGGCGGATCCAGGAATTTGGGAAAGGGGGGTACACTTGAAGTTTTTGTCACCACTTTAACTTAGTACTTGAAAAAAAATCAAAATAAAGGCCCAATTGAAGCCATTTTGTTGACCATTTTGACACTATTGTTGTTATCATTGATTAAAACAAGAAGTGTACAGCTGTCCAAATCAGAAGTGAAAACAAACATTTTTTTATGATCCATGTATAGGGTTGTGTCCGAGGGGGTATGTGGTATGTGTGCCCCCTCAGGACTTGGGAAAAACTTCAAAATGCCCATGCATAGAAGTTAACACTATTGTTGTTATCTATCATTGCTTAAAACAAAAGTGTACAGGTGCCCAAACTAGAAGCAAAAACAAACATTTCTTTATTATCTATACATATGGTTGTATCCGAGGGGGCACATTTGGAAGATATTATAATAAAGGCCCAATTGAAACAATGCTATGATAGGCTAATAAAATGCCTTCATACAAGAAATATTTCACCAATTTGATTAAAAAAAGGCATTACAAAAACAAGCTATTTTGTCTTATTGATCAATTGTGGCTTTTAAGATTTTTTCTTGGAACACCCTGTAATTCTTCAAGTAGACTGTGTCTTGACCCTATAGTTCTGACAGCAAATAAATACTGCTCAATAATTAGACTTCTGATCCCAGTCTGGAAAAGAGATAGTCCGTTGCCGAAGCATTAAGGTCTGTAATTCTTCTAGTAGGCTGGGGGTTGACGGTATGACCCTATTATAGCTGTGATGGCAAATTATTACTGCCCAATAATTCCCAATCTGGAAATGAGAGAGGCAGTTGCTGAAGCATTAAAGTTGCTACAACCACAGCATAGCACAAACATGGGTGAAAGACTAGGTCAAAGAAGGTCACGAGCTTAAAGGAACAATAAAAAATGTTGAAGTCATCTTAGAAAGGTAGGGTCCATTGTTGAAGTCATCTTAAGTAGATAGCTTCCTTTGTTGAAGTCATCTAGGTAAATAGCATACATTGTTAAAGTCATCTTAGGTAGATAGCACCCATTGATGAAGTCATCTTAGGTAGATAGCACCCATTGATGAAGTCATCTTAAGTAGATAGCACCCATTGATGAAGTCATCTTAGGTAGACAGCACCATTTAATGAAGTCATCCTATGTAGATACCACCTATTGATAAAGTCATCTTAGGTAGATAACACCCATTGATGAAGTCATCTTAGGTAGATAGCACCCATTGATGAAGTCATCTTAGGTAGATAGCTCCCATTGTTGAAGTAATCTTAGGTAGATAGCACCAATTAATGAATTCATCTTAGGTAGATAGCACCAATTGATGAAATCATGTTAGGCAGATAGCACCCATTGATGCAGCCATCTTAGGTAGATAACACTCATTGTTGGAGTAATCTTAGGTAGATAGCACCCATTGTTGAAGTCATCTTAGGTAGATAGCACCCATTGTTGAAGTCATCTTAGGTAGATAACATCCATTGTTAAAGTCAACTTAGATCTGTCAATCACACATTGTTGAAGTCATCTTAGGTAGATAGCACCCATTGTTGAAGTCATCTTAGGTAGATAGCACTCATTATTGAAGTCATACCGTAAACGTTCGCCTAATGGCGCTTTTGGATTCTTAGAAATGTGAGAGCGCCATCCTTGTAAAATCTCAACAGCATTAAGGATACGTGTATGTTAAATTGAGCAACCTGGACATAATGCCTCAGAAAAAATATCGTGACATGACCCAATACTTTAGGTCACTAGGTTAGTTGCTAGAGCAGCAAATGTTTTGGGGTTTCTTCAGGTATTCTTTCTCAAACTGCCATTGGACTTAATTTGTAAATCGATTCATACGTTATACGTAACTCATTTTGGTAAATCTTTTTATAACATTGTAATTTCTTCATATTTTTTAATATTCTTCAGTTCAAAATTACACCCTTCCATTGTCTGACCCGTTAGCTCAGTCAGTAGAGGGTCCGCCTTGAATGGTGAATGGTGCTTGTTCGAATCTTGATTCATGCCCCCACTTTTATGTGAAGAAGGGTCAAGAAATGTTTTTGGATTTTGTCCCCATTTTACGAACGAATATTGTGATTTTTTTAATTTTAATTTTCTTATTTGTTTGAGATTAATAGGCACTATCAATGCGTGATATATTCCACTACATTTAACAGTTAAATGACCTTTTAAAAATAGAACGGCCTCAATATTTCAAATTGTGTAACTACATTACTTTATTCATTTATGCATTATAAATGATCAGCTATTTGTTCTTTTCTTAAAAGGATCGAACCCAAGTAGATCAGACCATTGATCATACATGTATAACTATCAGACCAAGAAGTAGTTACGTAACTCCGTGATGGTATGGGCCCGGGTATGGGAACCAAGCACTGTTTGTATGGCGATCATTACGATCACGCTATTTTGGTATGCCTTTTTTGTGTACTGATTGTTTCGATCGTGGTTCATTACTTAAGCGCGTGATCCCGTTGACATAGTAACATTACGTAACTTCGATACCGGGCTTCGATACTGAATAGTTGTTGAGTGCACATAATATGGAAAGCCATTGGGGGTATTGTTTGCCTTCCAAAGCGCCTTATAACATGTTCTCATTGTGTTGTGGAATCCTAGCCAGTATTCAATGATAGCTATAAAGGATTTGAACCGGTTTCTTCCCCGTAACTCATGGCACAGTGCAGTCCATTCAATCAAATGTTGTCATCAACCTATTTGATCGTAGTTCATTTTGTTATGTGTGTGAGACGAACTGTCGCGGTAGATGCAATCATGCTTTTGTTGAATGCTTTTGAGTAGTCCGCCATATTTACGGGATGATACGTCATATGCACAGCCTCTATTCAGTTGGTCGTTGTATGATTTTGTCCGTTCACTCATTCAAATTTTATTTATATCATTTGAAGACTGAGCCTATTATGATACATCCTCCGTGGAACAGTTTCAAGCAAATATAGCTAGGGATTATTGGGCAGAGGTTATCTTTTGAATCCTCTTAGAGGGCTATCATTTTTTTCGGAAGGGGGATCCCAAATTTACAAAAAGTCTGCGTCAATGAAATTGCGCGCCCCCTATTTCGGCAACAAAAATTTTATGATCCCAAACCCCAACATTGTATTGAAATCAGTCTTTTTGAATAAAATAATACACTTTCTGTGGCCATCGTGTGACTCCCTACATTTTGGTCATAAAACATTTTATGACCCCCTCCTATTATTCTTTCCAAGACTTTATGAACCCCGTATATTTGGGACCCCCCCCCTTTCGAATAAAATGATATACCTCTTATGACCACTGATGCATAGGCAATTAAGGACACTCGCGGAAATTGAAAGACTTGTCGCACGCGACAGTTCGTCTCACACACATAACAAATGCCTATACAATCAAATAGGTTCATTTTAACATTTGATTGAATGGATTGAGCATGAGTTACTCTAAAATGAAATGATAAAAACAAAGAATTATGAAAAAAGACACATACAAGATAAAATAATAAAATTATATAAACAATGTTAAAGATAAAATCAAGAAAATACAGAATAAATTTCAAAATAAAAAAAAAACATTGACAGACATCATAATCTGTCAGAAATTACTGCATGAGATTCGAACCAACAAAGTTCTCTTTATCCTCGCACTATAGTCTAATGCTCTGCTCACTGGGCCACAACGTATAAGGTGAATGATTACCGCATTATCATGAACAAGTTTGTTCGATCTTGTTCATAATTGTATGTGTCGATAGGTTTACCCTTTAACTACACGTACCCTTAATGATCAGTGATAATAGTCGGGTTTTACAGGGATGGCGCTCTCTCATTTCCATGAACTCCGTAGCGCCATTAGGCGAACGTTTACGGTACATTGTTGAAGTCATCTTAGGTAGATGGCGTCCATTGTTGAAGTCATCTTAGGTAGACAGCACCAATTAATAAAGTCATCTTAGGTAGATAGCACTCATTATTGAAGTCATCTTAGGTAGATAGCACCCATTGATGAAGTCATCTTAGGGAGATAGCATCCATTGTTGAAGTCATCTTAGGTAGATAGCACCAATTAATGAAGTCATCTTAGGTAGATAGCACCCATTATGGAAGTCATCTTAGGTAGATAGCACCCACTGATGAAGTCATCTTTGGTAGAGAGTTCCAATCTGAAGTTGGTGTTAGGCGTTACACCCTCGGTTACCCCTTTCGGATGTCATTTCAATATTTTTACTGTGGTACATTATGTTACATTGTTACATTGTAGGTAGATAACACTCATTGTTGGAGTAATCTTAGGTAGATAGCACCCATTGTTGAAGTCATCTTAGATAGATAGCACCCATTGTTGAAGTCATCTTAGGTAGATAACATCCATCGTTAAAGTCAACTTAGATCTGTCAATCACACATTGTTGAAGTCATCTTAGGTACATAGCACCCATTGTTCAAGTCATCTTAGGTAGATAGCACTCATTATTGAAGTCATATATTGTTGAAGTCATCTTAGGTAGATAGCATCCATTGTTGAAGTCATCTTAGGTAGACAGCACCAATTAATAAAGTCATCTTAGGTAGATAGCACTCATTATTGAAGTCATCTTAGGGAGATAGCACCAATTAATGAAGTCATCTTAGGTAGATAGCACTCATTATGGAAGTCATCTTAGGTAGATAGCACCCATTGATGACGTCGTCTTCGGTAGATAGCTTCCGTTATTAAAGTCAACTTAGATCTGTCAATCACACATTGTTGAAGTCATCTTAGGTAGATAGCACCCATTGTTCAAGTCATCTTTAGGTAGATAGCACCCATTGATGAAGTCATCTTAGGTAGATAGCATCCATTGATGAAGTCATCTTAGGTAGATAGCATCCATTGATGAAGTCATCTTTGGTAGATAGCTTCCATTGTTAAAGTCAACTTAAATATGTCAATCACACATTGTTGAAGTCATCTTAGGTAGATAGCACCCATTGATGAAGTCATCTTAGGTAGATAGCATCCATTGTTGAAGTCATCTTAGGTAGATAGCACCCATTGTTCAAGTCATCTTTAGGTAGATAGCACCCATTGTTCAAGGCATCGTAGGTGGATAGCATCCATTGATGAAGTCATCTTAGGTAGATAGCACCCATAAGTCATCTTAGATGGATAGCATCCCTTGTTGAAGTCATCTTATGAAGTTAGCACCCATTAATGAAGTCATCTTAGGTAGATAGCACCCATTGATGAAGTCATCTTAGGTAGATAGCACCCATTGATGAAGTCATCTTTGGTAGAGAGTTCCAATCTGAAGTTGGTGTTAGGCGTTACCCTCGGTTACACCTTTCGGATGTCATTTCAATATTTGTACTGTGGTACATTATGTTGGAATTATATTGTTTCCTTATGATAACACTAGAGTTCAATATGAAAGGTGGTGTTACAAGAGTGGTGTAAACCCAACAAAAATATTGTACAGGCTGTATCAAAAGGATTGGTACCCAAGACTGCCACATCAAAATGCAACATGAGGTTCACTAATTTTGTTAGATTAATGTGATAAAAGATTACAAACTATAATTTCTGGCCATTCCAAGAAGATCCTGTTTTGCATTTGGTAACCATTAGTTTTGGTGTTTATTGAAAAACCAGTTTCTTCTATCTCTCTGAGTATAGTTTCTGTGATATTTAAAAGATGATCATACAAATCTTTTTAGTGTATTTCTTTTCTTTCTTTTTTTGTGATTATTATCAGCGGGCATTGAACCATTACTGATATTTGGTGTTGTACTACAGATTACTGATTGTTGTATTGAATCTGAATCGTGTAAAGCTAGGATTATAATGACCTCTCATTGTATTAAATAGTCAGAATGAATCGGTCAATACTAATAGGACAAGTATAATGAAGCCTGGGATGTGAATCTACAACTAAATACCGATGGTACAGTTCTAACATTGTTAAAATATAAGCTTACTGGGGACCACTGGTGGTGAGAGGCAAAATGGTTTTTAGTGGCACTCCTCTCTCCTGCATGCAGCCACTCTCTGTGGACAAGACACACAATTTTAGCATCATAAAGCGAGTGGGATAGCAAGGCCCATTGCCCGTTTTTTGCCATTTTACTCAAAAACTGCAGTATACTTCTTATTGAATACATGCAATAATCTTATAGGAAATGTGTCAAGAAAGCCAATGATCGCATTTAGATTTCCATCGGTCTTGCAATTTTTGATTTAAGGCCAATAATATAAAATTTATAATTATTTTCCCCTACCAAAAAAAAATCATGCACATGGGGTAGAAATGACACTCCCTTATATAAAGCCTTGGAATCTTCTTCATAAAACAAGTAACATTCCTCTTGTGTGTCAGCTTTATTTGTCTAATATTATTTGAGTGCTAACACTGGTAGGTTATGCTCCCCTCTGACACATCTTAACTCCTGCAAGACCATTTTTAACATTCAAGTTAATAGCCATTTTTGTGCAACTTCCCAAAATGGTCATGGTATGGAATTTTTGCCATCTTTAGACATTTGGGCCTATGTGTATGGTAATAAATCACCTACCATATTCCCATTGCTGCCAAACCCAGAGCTGAGGTACACTGCACACCGACACCGCCTGGCTAATAATTATTTGGTGCAGAAGGACACTAAAATGAATACACGGGATCGATACACGTGAATTGCTATGCACGATTTTGATATCAGACGAAAATCTTCTGATACCGGGTTAGAAAATGATGAATATCTCCCGTCATGATTTTTTTCTCAAGAAACCAGATTTGGTCTCATAAACTTGGAAATACGTGTTGAACAGATATGATAGTCGCTAGAATGCGCTTTGAAAATTGGCCGTGCGCTTTGAACTCAAAATTTGACCATTTTATATTGCGTTGGTCCTGTTATGGACTACAGCGTGCAGCGTGTAGTACAGCTGCACTCACTGTAGGCAGTATAAAAGTCGATGACCATTGACCTCAATGGGGTATACAAGCTTAATCACGCACAACCAAGATCGATTACCCGGCTATTGTGAGTAGCCTTAGTTATGTCCCTCGACTAATTATTAGTTTAAAAGAGCTTTAAAGGTTTGAACCAAATGGCTAATCGTGGCTGTGGATTTAACCTACCTAACATTTTTTTATGATCCATGTATAGGATTGTGTCCGAGGGGGTATGTGTGCCCCCTTAGGACTTGGAAAAAACTTCAAAATGCCCATGCATAGAAGTTAACACTATTGTTGTTATCTATCATTGCTTAAAACAAAAGTGTACAGGTGTCCAAACTAGAAGCAAAAACAAACATTTCTTTATTATCTATACATATGGTTGTATCCGAGGGGTAGATAGCACCAATTAATGAAGTCATCTTAGGTAGATAGCACCCATTATGGAAGTCATCTTAGGTAGGTAGCACCCACTGATGAAGTCATCTTTGGTAGAGAGTTCCAATCTGAAGTTGGTGTTAGGCGTTACACCCTCGGTTACCCCTTTCGGATGTCATTTCAATATTTTTACTGTGGTACATTATGTTACATTGTTACATTGTAGGTAGATAACACTCCTTGTTGGAGTAATCTTAGGTAGATAGCACCCATTGTTGAAGTCATCTTAGATAGATAGCACCCATTGTTGAAGTCATCTTAGGTAGATAACATCCATCGTTAAAGTCAACTTAGATCTGTCAATCACACATTGTTGAAGTCATCTTAGGTACATAGCACCCATTGTTCAAGTCATCTTAGGTAGATAGCACTCATTATTGAAGTCATATATTGTTGAAGTCATCTTAGGTAGATAGCATCCATTGTTGAAGTCATCTTAGGTAGACAGCACCAATTAATAAAGTCATCTTAGGTAGATAGCACTCATTATTGAAGTCATCTTAGGGAGATAGCACCAATTAATGAAGTCATCTTAGGTAGATAGCACTCATTATGGAAGTCATCTTAGGTAGATAGCACCCATTGATGACGTCGTCTTCGGTAGATAGCTTCCGTTATTAAAGTCAACTTAGATCTGTCAATCACACATTGTTGAAGTCATCTTAGGTAGATAGCACCCATTGTTCAAGTCATCTTTAGGTAGATAGCACCCATTGATGAAGTCATCTTAGGTAGATAGCATCCATTGTTGAAGTCATCTTAGGTAGATAGCACCCATTGTTCAAGTCATCTTTAGGTAGATAGCACCCATTGATGAAGTCATCTTAGGTAGATAGCATCCATTGATGAAGTCATCTTAGGTAGATAGCATCCATTGATGAAGTTATCTTCGGTAGATAGCTTCCATTGTTAAAGTCAACTTAAATATGTCAATCACACATTGTTGAAGTCATCTTAGGTAGATAGCACCCATTGATGAAGTCATCTTAGGTAGATAGCATCCATTGTTGAAGTCATCTTAGGTAGATAGCACCCATTGTTCAAGTCATCTTTAGGTAGATAGCACCCATTGTTCAAGGCATCGTAGGTGGATAGCATCCATTGATGAAGTCATCTTAGGTAGATAGCACCCATAAGTCATCTTAGATGGATAGCATCCCTTGTTGAAGTCATCTTATGAAGTTAGCACCCATTAATGAAGTCATCTTAGGTAGATAGCACCCATTGATGAAGTCATCTTAGGTAGATAGCACCCATTGATGAGGTCATCTTTGGTAGAGAGTTCCAATCTGAAGTTGGTGTTAGGCGTTACACCCTCGGTTACACCTTTCGGATGTCATTTCAATATTTGTACTGTGGTACATTATGTTGGAATTATATTGTTTCCTTATGATAACACTAGAGTTCAATATGAAAGGTGGTGTTACAAGAGTGGTGTAAACCCAACAAAAATATTGTACAGGCTGTATCAAAAGGATTGGTACCCATTCATTTTCAGTGGACAAGACTGCCACATCAAAATGCAACATGAGGTTCACAATTTTGTTAGATTAATGTGATAAAAGATTACAAACTATAATTTCTGGCCATTCCAAGAAGATCCTGTTTTGCATTTGGTAACCATTAGTTTTGGTGTTTATTGAAAAACCAGTTTCTTCTATCTCTCTGAGTATAGTTTCTGTGATATTTAAAAGATGATCATACAAATCTTTTTAGTGTATTTCTTTTCTTTCTTTTTGTGTGATTATTATCAGCGGGCATTGAACCATTACTGATATTTGGTGTTGTACTACAGATTACTGATTGTTGTATTGAATCTGAATCGTGTAAAGCTAGGATTATAATGACCTCTCATTGTATTAAATAGTCAGAATGAATCGGTCAATACTAATAGGACAAGTATAATGAAGCCTGGGATGTAAAGGCTGCCGTGGGCGTATTGTGCAATTGCAAGAATCTACAACTAAATACCGATGGTACAGTTCTAACATTGTTAAAATATAAGCTTACTGGGGACCAATGGTGGTGAGAGGCAAAATGGTTTTTTAGTGACACACAATTTTAGCATCATAAAGCCAGTGGGATAGCAAGGCCCATTGCCCGTTTTTGCCATTTTACTCAAAAACTGCAGTATACTTCTTATTGAATACATGCAATAATCTTATAGGAAATGTGTCAAGAAAGCCAATGATCGCATTCAGATTTCCATCGGTCTTGCAATTTTTGATTTAAGGCCAATAATATAAAATTTATAATTATTTTCCCTACCAAAAAAAAAAAAAAAAAAAAAAATCATGCACATGGGGTAGAAATGACACTCCCTTATATAAAGCCTTGGAATCTTCTTCATAAAACAAGTAACATTCCTCTTGTGTGTCAGCTTTATTTGTCTAATATTATTTGAGTGCTAACACTGGTTGGTTATGCTCCCTCTGACACATCTTAACTCCTGCAAGACCATTTTTAACATTCAAGTTAATAGCCATTTTTGTGCAACTTCCCAAAATGGTCATGGTATGCAATTTTTGCCATCTTTAGACATTTGGGCCTATGTGTATGGTAATAAATCACCTACCATATTCCCATTGCTGCCAAACCCAGAGCTGAGGTACACTGCTGTATGCAAAATGCACTCTTGCTCCCCAGTTGCCCTCACCCAGTAAAAACAAAAACTAAATTACCAAAATGTATATTTGCGGTCATTTCGCCAAAAATGTGTTGATTTTGCCAAGTAAGAGCTGAAAATATTGAAATGAAACTCAAAACAACTTTTGCAACAGTGGCATGGCATGAGTATTTTGAAGTATTTTAGTCACTGGCTTTTGGTAGTCGATGTATTAAAATGCTTTAGCAGCTGCCTATCTCTTTTCCAGATTGGCTTTTGGTAGTCGAGGTATTAAAATGCTTCTGAAATTCTTCTAGTAGGCAGGGCCTTGCAGAATTAGATAGTTGTCCGATCTCAATCTGGAAAAGAGATAGGCAGTTGCTGAAGAATTAAGGCCTGACATTCTTCTAGTAGGCCTAGGCTTAAGCTTGACCGTATGACCCTATAGTTGTGACAGCAAATTATTACTGCCCAATAATTAAGACGTCTGGAAAAGAGATAGGCAGTTGCTGAAGCATTTTAGGCCTGAAATTCTTTTAGTAGGTAGGGCCTTGTAGAATTATATAGTTGTCACAATACTGCCCAATAATATAGACTTCCGATCCCAATCTGAAAAAGAGATAGACAGTTGTTGAAGCATTAAAGCCATGATATGTACAATCTACCAAAAAAACGTTGACAACGTAAAGAAATCAGCAAGTTTAAAAAACCCACCTCGGCTCACTTTTTGAAACTTGGTCCCATTTGTAAAAGGTACTGATTTAAACTTTATCATATTTATATAAATTTAAAACATTTCCAGTCCAGAAGTGTTATGTATCTTTAATGTGCGGATGCGATATTAATTTGTAAGCTTTATGGAACGACCTGAAAGGTATCTTGTTCTTGCACGGTAAGCCAATATCCTATTGTGTTTTGTTTTATAATAATCATGATTAATGATTGAATTAAACAAATAACACGTAGGCTTGTAATCTTGTTGGAAACGCTGTGTTCTGTTGAAATAAAATAAAAACACTGATTTGCTGTTGGTGTTTAAAATGGGACCAAGTTTCAAAAAGTGAGCCGAGGTGGGTTTTTTAAACTTGCTGATTTCTTTACGTTGTCAACGTTTTTTGGTAGATTTCTTATCTTTTTATGAATGTAGCCAAGCAGCTCCAAGCTTGGAAAGTCATCAGGTTAGGATGTGCTCCATAAAACAAATAAAATGAAAAATAGATGTTTGAAGTTGCAATTCTGGATTCATGACAATAAATAATTAAACAAAACTTTATCAGTCGTTTATTTTAAAACTTGCTTGTCACACGTGACTGTAATGTTAAGAGGCGTACACAATGATCAATATACATTTTAATATATTTTAATTATTCAAGGCAACGTAAATATGTAAAGAAAATGTAAATATGAACAACACACACCCAATGTTGACAATGCCAGAGACACAAAGAGTAAGTCCGATTTAGGCCTACTTCAAGTCGGAACTGGTAAATGCGCATTATATTTAAGCCTATACTACGGAAGCGTCTAAATGCCCCGAGTAGGCAATATAATCGTGTTTTAATGTTTGTGGTTCTTTGTAGCCCTGCGGGGCAACCTAGTTCGATATTCCTAAGCGATATATTAAGCGGCGGTTGTCGGCGATCTTTCGTGGTTTGTGGTTTTCATCAAGCCCTGCCCTCTATCGGGAGCTAATTTATAGTTTAAACTTGTTGGATATCCATATTTCGTGGTTTCTGGTTCTTTGTAGCCATGTGGGGCAATCTAGTTGCATATCCAAATTTCGCTGATTGTGGTTCTTTATAGCCCTGCGGGGCAATCTAGTTGGATATCAATATTGAGCTGCAGTTGTTGTTGATCTTTCGCGGTTTGTGGTCTTAATTTGTTGAATATCCATATTTCGCGGTTTGTGGTTCTTTATAATCTGGCTTGTTGGATATCCATATTTCGTGGCTTGTGGTTCTTTGAAGCCCTGTGGGGCAATAGTTGCATATCGAAATTCCGCGGTTTGTGGTTCTTTATAGCCCTGCGGGCAATCTAGTTGGATATCAATATTGAGCGGCAGTTGTTGTTGATCTTTCGCGGTTTGTGGTCTTAATTTGTTGGATATCCATATTTCGCGGTTTGTGGTTCTTTATAATCGATTGCGCGGTTTGTGGTTCTTTGTAGCCCTGCAGGGCAATATAGTTGGATATCCCTATTAAGCGGCGGTTGTCGGCGATCTTTCGCGGTTTGTGATTTTAATTTCCCTTATCAAGCCCTGCCCTCTATCGGGAGCTAATTTATAGTTTAAGCTTGTTGGATATCCATATTTCGTGGTGTGTGATTCTTTATAGCCTGCAGGGCAATCTAGTATATATCCAAATTTCGCGGTTTGTGGTTCTTTATAGCCCTGTGGGGAAATCTAGTTGGATAACAATATTCAGCGGCAGTTGTTGGCGATCTTTCGCTGTTTGTGATTTTAATTTGTGACAATTTATAATATTTATTCCAAATATAATTTCAGTCTGAGCTGTGAACAGAGCCACTGATAAATGTGTTTTAAATGACGAAGATATCATGATAGTCAGGCATGGTGAAAGCATCTGGATGGTGAAAGTAGGCCCTAGGCCTAGGCCTAAATGTGAATAAAAAATCAAACATGTTTGTTTGATGAAAAAAATATAATATCACAATAGCATGGATGTTCGAAATGGTGTTATTCTTGATTTATGACAATAAATTGGTTAATAAAACATTTAAAAAAGGTGGTGGGAAGTTTCGAACTTGGGCAAAACTTCACAAGTGGATTAGAAGTCCATGGCCTTAACCACTTCGCCACGGGGACGTCCCGATATGACGACGTGTGAAAGTGGAGTATCTATTAATATGAATGTATGCTGTGGTCCGGAAAGAATAAAAGAATTGTGTAAAAACTTGATTTTTTGGCGAATGGGATCCAGAATTTGTATGTAGGGTATCCAGGAAATTGCTAGGGTATATTTTGAAAGTGAATCTCAAAAAGTAGTGCGACAGTGACAGCCATGTATGGCTGTAGCAGTGACGAAAGATTCTGGATATCAGTATGATTTGCTATGATTTTACACTAATTTTGGCTATGAAATACCGCGTGAAATAATACAAGAATGTTTGTTTATTATCAAACAATCGGATTGACTGTAAGATTGGTGTAACTTTTGAATTAATGAGTTATTAAAATATTACACTTTGGACAGTAAATAAGTTTTAGCATGGTTTTAGATATATTTTGTACCCAGCGAAAATATCACAGAACAATAGCGTTTTGTTTCGTGTAAATATAGTCCGCGGTGCATCTGTTTATTCTTCTTTATCAGTCGTTTTTTTAAAAACTTGCTGGTCATGCTACCGCTTGACTCTAATCTTATAATATGAAATTGGTTAATTTGTTTCAAACCTAATTTTTGGCATATTTGTAATGTTTGCACATTTCCCAACTTGCACCTCAGCCAAATTCGTTGCGTTTGTAGGTCAACAGAGCAAAGTTCAACATAAAGTCATAAAGTTTGAAGTCATCTTAGTTAGATAGCACCCATTGACGAAGTCATCTTAGGTAGATAGCACCCATTGATGAAGTCATATTAGGTAGATAGCACCCACTGACGAAGTCATCTTAGGTATATAGATAGCACCCACTGACAAAGTCATCTTAGGTAGATAGCACCCATTGACAAAGTCATCTCAGGTAGATAGCACTCATTAAAATCATCTAATGGGTAGATACCACATACTGCAGAAGTCATCTTCGGTAGGTAACACTCATTGTTGAAATAATCTTAGGTATAGCACATATCTTTTTATTTATTCGTTATTTATTCATTTATTCTATTCAGGAAATTCCATCAATACAAATGTACTGGTTTCCCTGGTCTGATGATGGAAATCAGTCATCTTAGGTAGACAGCATCCATTGATGAAGCATCTTGTAACAGTCCAAAAAATAAAGTGTCAAGCAGTGGCGGATTAAGCTGTTAGCACAGCAAGTCAGCAGTTGCTGACAAGGTCCCCTGCTATTTTTTGCGTTAATTGTTTTCTGCAACATTCAAAGGTGCGGTGGGTAGAATAGTAATGAAAAGGTTACAGATTATGTACCGGTGCGTGCAAGAGACCATTTTATTTATGCCTGCATTTATGATTCTTATCTTTCTACTCCATCCACACGAGTGTCAAAGCTAGCAGCCCTAAATCTAAAAAAAATATATCAAGCCAGGTATGTGGCACACCCAGGGCCCTACTCTGAAAAGTTTCATTTTGGCCCCAGTATAAGAGGTCAAAGGTCAAGGGCCCAGGGGGCCAAAATAGTAATTTAGGGGGGGGGGGGGGATTTATTTAATAATCTTTAAAGAGGTACGGGCAACCTACTTTGTTGCAAACTCTCTGCAGTTGCATGATCGGTGATCTACACAACAAAGGAGTGATACATATTGGCGACATCGGCGCTGGTAGTAGGCCTAAATTCCAATTGTCTTTGCTTTGCCTTAGTTGTTTGGCTCAAAATTAAAAGGGGACATATCTGACAGTAAAAGCTAACATTTTATGCCAAAAAAATACTAATCTATTTTGTATGAAAATGTTATAATATGGCTTTAATGTCATGTCTTTCAAAGGGGGGGGGGGGGATTTTGAACTGGAATAACCTGTTACAGGAAACCCATTGTGCCATTGAGTTTCAATGGTTGTGAACTAAGTATTGATATTATTTTGTTCGTCAAACTTAGAATATAGGACATAACACAATAAGCAACCCCTTGAAATGACTTTACACAGGGTGCTACTGCTACTTATATAGAACACGGTAAAGGTATTATTAAGTCGGACATTCACAATCTGATTATGATTAATGACAAATTAATGGCCCATTCAACATGTTCAGTGATTTTGCTCATCCGGACGATCGTAAAAATCATCAAAATTCATATTTGGTACCTTCCCAGCAAACACAAAACGTTTTCAACATCATTCGCAAAAGGTTGTCAGAAAACGTTTAAATGTCGGGTTATATAAAGGGTATTAAACGTTTTCATAAGATTAAAAAACATTCTTTGATAATCTACTGCTCAGCAAACACAAAATGTTTTACATAAAACGTTTAAATGTCGGGATATAGAGGGTATAAAAACGTTTTAATAACATTTCAAAAACATTTTTGAAAACTTGATACAAAACATTCTAAACAGAATGTTATTTTGGGGTTGAAAAAATATTTTGCGAAAAAGGTTTGCCCGAAATATTTGCAATAACGTTTTAAAAATGTTTTCATGACCTTTATATAACCCGACATTTAAATGTTATTAAAACGTTTTGGAAAAAAAAAAAACACATTCTAAGAACATTTCTGTGTGTGCTGGGTGCAAATATTTTAACATAATGTTTTTTAAGTGTTGACAAAATATTTGGCAAAAATGTTTGCAAAAATAGTTTACAAGAACACTTTAAAAACATTTTAAAAATATTGTTGTAGTGTGTTTTCATACAAAACGTTTTAAAACGTTTTCATGACCTTTATATAACCCGACATTTTAATGTTACTAAAACGTTTATACCTAAACCAAAAGCCGAAATATAACTTTTTTAACGTTTTTAAAACGTTTTTGTGTTTGCTGGGTTTACCATTGTCATAGATGTGCTGACATAGCCTGCTAGTGATTCAGCCGGAAGTCGTGTATTTAAGAAAATATAAGGCATTTACATCGAATCTGTAAATTATATACTGACAGTATATAAATTAGCTACATGTATTTGAATGGGCCTTCAACTTCATCAATACTGCTGTTTTCTTTGATTTTTGCCGAATTTTTCATTTCAAAATGACAATTTGGATGACTTATCCTTCACCTTTAAGCTATTTACAAACAATTTCAATTTTTTTTACACTTGCGCTGAGATCATTGAATGGGACGGAAGGGTCAATAAAAAGATATTCTTGAAAGGAGAAAATAAATGTTAGTCATCTATATTATGTAGGTGAGATTCAAAAGATATATGGGTAATTGGGTTCATTGAAAAAAGAAAAGAAGTCAACAATTTTAACAATCTGATTTTGAAGTGCAGCAGAGTACATCTGTTTGTTAATTATACGGTGTTAGTTTCAAGGATGACCAATCTTGGGAAAATGGAAGTGGTAATTACAATTCACAAGAAACTCTGTGTCCAGTTTATATAGCTGAATTGATTTGCAACTTTCCTAAACCTCAGAAATGAAGGTGAAGGATTTTCTTACAATGATATTTTTATTTGTTTCATTTCAGTGCAAAAGTAATTAAAAGGCAGATTTGCATGATTTGCATGATGTGGTGTCATAATGTACAAGATTCGATAGCGCATCTATTAAAAATACAAATTTATTCCAATATGGTTCAGTTTTGAAATTGTGATTATTTGTCCAAGTGTAAGGATACTTTTTTGGGGTGCTATTTAGATAGAATACGGTAAAGGTACCGGTATTTGGAAACTTTAATTTCTATATACCTTTACCTTCACCTTTTATTGTAAATGTCGGACTAAAAAGTAGGACGTTCACAATCTGATTTTGGAAAAATTACAATATCTGATGGGTCAATAAAAGATATCATTGAGAGGAGAAAATAAATATCAGTCATCTATATGTAGATGAGACTCAAAAGATATATGGGTAATTGGGTTTATTGAAAAAGAAGTCAACAATTTTAACAATCTGATTTTGAAGTGCCGCAGAGTATTCTTCTTTTTGTTGACCATTAATTTCAAGGATGACCAAACAGTGATTATCAACTTATAGAATGGAAGTGGTGGAATGGAATTCACATAAAACTCTTTATGAATTTCTTTAAATGATATTTTAATTTGTTTCATTCCAGTGCAAAAGTAATTAAAAGGACAAAAAAGGCAGATTTGCATGATTTAATAAACAAACAAATAAACAATCAACAATTTCACACAAACCATGGTCACGCACAGAATGTCTTAAAATAGCAGTTGAAATTATGTACAATGCTGGTAAAATCAAAGTGAAATATTCAGTTAAAAATTCAGTTTCAGTTTTCAATTTCAATTTATGTCAAAATACACTGTACAAAATGTATACAGTACACATTGATGAAGTTATCTTAGGTATAAGATAGCACCCATTAATGAAGTCATCTTAGGTAGATAGCACCCATTGATGAAGTCATCTTAGGTAGATAGCACCCATTGATGAAGTCATCTTAGGTAGATAGCACCCATTGATGAAGTCATCTTAGGTAGATAGCACCCATTGATGAAGTCATCTTAGGGAGATAGCACCCATTGATGAAGTCATCTTAGGTAGATAGCACCCATTGATGAAGTCATCTTAGGTATAGATTGATGCAGTCATCTTAGGTAGATAGCACCCATTGATGAAGTCATCTTAGGTAGATAGCACCCATTGATGAAGTCATCTTAGGTAGATAGCACCCATTGATGAAGTCGTCGTAGGTAGATATCACCCATTGATGAAGTCATCTTAGGTAGATAGCACCCATTGATGAAGTCATCTTAGGTAGATAGCACCCATTGATGAAGTCATCTTAGGTAGATAGCACCCATTGATGAAGTCATCTTAGGTAGATAAAACCCATTGAAGAAGTCATCTATAGTACCACTTGGTACATTTAAAATAGACTTGGTGATTTATTAAAGCATTATTTACAATATTGTTTCATGCAAGCCAGCCGAAGCCGACCTACACTCGTCAGAATGTACACTCGGTACCACTTGGTAAACATTTCACTACCTGAGACTTCAATCCATAGGTACCCAAGGGTGAGCTAGGGTAATGACTTCATTAAATGGGTGCTATCTACCTAAAAGTGCCACCTGGTATCCATCTTGGGTGGATTCTATTCATACACTCTGAGCTGAGCCATGTGTGGGTCCTTATATTTGATTTGTTGTTTGAGTGGAGTATGTGCAGATATGCAGTAATTTTGAAAAGGGACTAATTGTCTAGATTGTGATTTCTGTCCAAATTGAAGTTTCCTTTGCCAAAAAATAGCAACTTGACTCTGGTGACACTACATTATTGCATGATCACGATGATTGGCAACAAAACAAAAAATACATCATAAAATATACAAATCCCCTGGCAAGTTTTAATCGCAATATTCCCTTTATTGCTAGAGCCAGGGGATAATAATAAAAATGGACCAAAATATTTGGCACCAAGTTCACAAGTTCATTTTTGACAAAATATCACCATTTAAATTAGGTTAAATCAGTAGAGTCCCATGCTACATGTACTCTTTTCTTTTGTACTGTGTACCCCTGCAGGGGCAGATCTCAGGAAGGTATAGGCCCTCTAGTAAGAAATAGAGATGTAATTACTTATCTCAAACCGGGTTATTTACCCCCTTATTGTCTCCATTGAAGAGGAATAAATAAGGGAGAGGGGACTATGAAATGAGCTCCGTACAGAGAATATGTGTGATAAAATTGTTGTGTAACAAAAACGTTAATTCTACATATTGTGTGACTTGGGTACATTGGCATGTGAAATTACAACAGAGGTAAAGGTCAAAGGTTACCCATGGGTCATTTGAGGTGATTTTTATCATTTGTTCAAAATGCTTCACTGTTTACACAGGTTTTTTATGGTGCTTGCATAGATTTATCAATATTGTGCTATATACCTAAGATAACTTCATCAATGGGTGCTATGTACCTAAAGATGACTTCATCAATAGGGGCAATCAACCTAAGATGACTTCATCAATGGGTGCTATCTACCTAAGATGACTTCATTAATGGGTGCTATCTACCTAAGATGACTTCATTAATGGGTGCTATCTACCTAAGATGACTTCATTAACAAGTTATCTACCTAAGATGACTTCATCAATAGGGGCAATCAACCTAAGATGACTTCATCAATGGGTGCTATCTACCTAAGATGACTTCATTAATGGGTGCTATCTACCTAAGATGACTTCATTAACGAGTTATCTACCTAAGATAACTTCATCAATAGGGGCAATCAACCTAAGATGATAACTTCATCAATGAGATAACTTCATGACTTCATCAATGAGTGCTGATGACTGATTTCATCAATGGTATATCATCTGGGACAATGTAGGGTGTATAGAATCTGGAATCAAAGGTCATTTGGGGGGGGGGGGTAAAGAAACCTTGATGGATTTCAAAAGGACTTGGACAATGTAATGATATATGATGTCAATGGATATGAGGTCAAATGTCATTTAGGGGTCATTTGAGATCAATTTACAAATCACAAAGTTTTCTTTTTTGATCTGGTAACTTGACGAGCACATTTTACGCACAACACCATACTAATCTACTTGTTTTCAAAGATTTTCTGTCTCTGAAAGGTGCTTTTTCATGAAACGTGAGCTTTTATGTGCATGATCCCGTGCAAATTTTCAAAGCTTAAGTAAAGCTTTGTTAATAATAAAACAGTTGATATAATTTTGATAATAAAGACTGCATAATATTAGTCATAGTTCAGCAGAGTCAAGTTGAAGTGTTCAAGGACATAATCAAGATAACAGAATCATAAACCATATAATTATAATGGACAAACCCCTTGCATAAAATTTTACACCCACACAAAATGTCACTCAATTATTGTCAAATTTGTGAGGGAAAAGGATACTTTTGTTAAATTATTTAATGTGCATTCCAACACTGTTGTGAACCCCTTACCGGTTCATATCAGAAATGCTGCAACTCTTGATGAATCATTCAAAACTATGCTCAAGACATCTTTTTCCATAATATTGTTGCCTTTGTTTTCTGTATATTTGATCATCTTTGCTGTTCTTTTTAATATGCTTGTTGGGCTTTGTAGCCACAGGAAAAGGCGCATTATAAATTATGTTAGTTATAAGATAAGTTAAGTTGTCTGCAGAAGCTTGTGATATTTTCATATTTGCTGACAACAAAATGATTAGAAATAAAAGCAGAGGTTATTGGAGTCCAATTTTGAGAATAACTCATGTCAACTTTACCACAATGCTATGTGAAAAATAAAAATGCAAAACTGGAGTGGGGAAATCCTCATGGTGTAATAATTTTGCACATCATAATGTTCTGTTTTGTTTTAACATGTTCTTGTTGTTTAGCATTTTTGAAATAAAATACTTGAAAAAAAAATGTAATTTTGGAAAATGTACACAAATTTAAGTTTGTTACATTTTGTTATATTAATTAGGTCTACATTTCAGCATCTTCATTTGTCTCACAAATAACATGTTATTGTACACATAGCCAAGAAGAGACTGCAGAAATATACAAAGTTTTAAGCTATTTTGTGCATGTGATGGCTTTATGGTATACAGTAATGGCACCAAGGGGGCATTTTCCTCACAAACTTTAGCTTCCCCCCACTTGTATCCCATGATAACAAAAATCACCACCAAAAAGCCAACTATTTTTCAAATTGGCTGATTTTTAATTCCAGATTTCACCCCCTTCTATTGTCACCCAGAAAAAAAATCCTGGTGCAGCCGCTGGTGGTAGGTATATGATTAAAGAAGTTGTGTGGTTCCTCACACAAAACACCTCTTGTGAGATCCTGGGCACATTAAAAATAGTTATATCTCAAAGCCACCGTGCCCGTTCGCTTTTCTTAGCGCGTCCATGTCAGAAGAAACGACAAATTCATATTTTATTTTCTTCTCTTTTTTATATAGTTTTTTCCATAAAATCATGAAATTCTAAAACAAAAATGGGAGAAAGGTTACATGATTCGATACTCGCATTGTTTAGGTATAAAACAACAATTGATATTTGTACTTCAATTGTGTAAATCAGCCACAATTTTATGCTGTGTACTTTTGAACAATCAAAAATGACATCTTAATTTAAAATTTAGTTTGAAAAGAGAGAAATCTTCAAAAAAAAAAAAACCCTCATTCTGCATTTGTTTTTGAAACTGCCATGGGCTTTGAGACATAAGTATTTTTGTTTAGCCCTATCACTGGTTGTGCAATAATTTGTGGGGGTATGGGGTGTGTGTGAAGTCATTTCTTTTTACCATGTTTACGGTCAATGATGAAGTACAATAGTGTATTATGTTGCTCATATCTCATAGTGTCAATGACCATGCCAATATATACATCATTAGGTGTGCTGATGGCCTTGGTGAAATGTTATCTTTTCAAATCAACAACTTGAACTTATTTCAAAAATTCAATAAGCATACAAAAAAAAACCACTCCCACCTGAAAAGTAGAAAATGGCATTCTTTTTCAGATGAACGTGATTGGATTGGTTTTATTCTTGATTAAAATTGAACAAAGGGCAAGCTATCCTGTCACGTTCTGTTTTGGTGAAAAGCACTGAATCCTGCATACTGAGGCGGCAATGAACCTTGTATTGACAAACAAAGAAAACATCAACAAGTAAAAAAAAAAACGGCAACAAACGGCAACAACAAGAAAATTGCAGTGGTATAGATTTCAAAACTTTGGATTTTCAGATCTGATGTGTGATATTACCATGGCATGCCCGGGGGGGCACTCCAACTTTGGAGGTGACGCGTATGTAGGGCTGTTAAGACCCCGTTTTCAGCATCGCTGTCACCCAAATACCCCATATTTTTTACGAACACATGCTCTGTCCATGCTCTGTCACCCAAAGACCCCCTATTTTCCATTTGATCTGTCACCCAAAGACCCTTGCAAGTCCAATTTGAACAGCAACTTTCATTTATCATGGATTTTGTTACTTATTTTGAAAAACAAGGAAATTTGAAGCCATTTAGAACTAAATACTCAATTTTCGAGGTTTCTGTGGCGCTTTTTCGGCTCTCACCCAAAGATTCCATTTAAAAAAGGTCATGTTCTCACCCAATGACCCCATATTTTTCACATTTTGCTCTCACCGAATGCCAAAAATCATGCTCTCACCCAATGACCCCATATTTTTACATTTTGCTCTCACCGAATGCCCTTAGTGCGAAAGTGCCAGCCCTACACCTATATCCATTTCATATTGAAGTGCCCCCCCCCCCCCCGGATGGGATTGCATGGCATTACATAGCATTATAGCACTTTATTACCTGGTGATTCAAGCACCTTTTAAAAAAGTATCTTTTAAAAAAGATGACCACATTGTGAATCAAATTTTGTTATGGGCATCCATCAGGTGTTTAAAGCCTATAATTTCCGTCAAATTTTACTTTTACATTTTGATAGAACAAAAGCAGTAAGGGACGCACCATTAGATATTATCGGGGGGCTAGGGAGTTTTGGTCAGTCAGAATTGTTTTTCGCTGCCTTTGGAGGCAATTTTTTTTCTTCAAAAAACTCCCTAGCCCCCGATAATATCTAATGGTGCGTCCCTAATATTGGTGGGCATCCCCCCACTTGAGCTTCCTCGACCCCTGGGGTAGGCCTATAGTCAGAACCAAAAATCATTGAAAACCCCACAATGGATTCAGATCTTTCTGCCTCCTCAGATTACACTTCCCCCCTCCCCAGATTTCAATTGACCCATCCCCAATAATATTGTTGCAGTTGGGGGTGAAACAGAATTCACAAAGAGACAACTTACTTTTAATTTCATCAAATTCAGATTTTTGCATTTTTGGCAACCTACGTGAATGACAAATTTGAGTTAGGGAGCGATCATTATTTACGACAGGGGGGAATGGGCTTTTTGAGGGGGGAATTCGAATTTTTTTTTGGGTCTTGAGGGGGAACGCGAAATTTTTGTTGAACCAGGAGGGGGAATGTTAAGTTTTAAATGGAGAAATTTGGTAAAACAAGGGGGGAATCCGAAAATTTTGTGCTGATGCGAGGGGGGAACGCGATTTTTTTTGTCGATATTTTTTCCAATACGCCCATTACCCTCCCCTGCCATAAATACCGATCGGTCCCTTAGGCAATCGATTTGGGAAAACATCCCTGATTCACACAACATAAGAACAGTGGCGTAGCGTGGGTCATCACATACCGGGTGGGGGCTGGAGGAACCGACCATGATTGGGGGGCACCGGTTCTGATGGGGGGGGGGGGGCACAAGCCATTTTTTCCTATGGGATTTTCTAAATTTTGAGATCGAAGGGGCACGTGCCCCCCCCCCCTCCATGCCACTTTGACGCTACGCCACTGCATAAGAACATGAATAATAATGGATAGCTGGTGTTATGTGCAATGGTTTATGAAATTATTAAATTGACCTTACCAGCAAAGACAAAACCTTTTACTGAAAACGTTTTTATTAATGTCGGGATATATAAAGGGTGCAATATTATAGAAAGGTATGAAACATTTTAATAATATTCTAGCACATTTTTGAAAACTTGCTTCAAAACATAATGCTATAAATATTGGCAAAATATTTAGCAAAAATGTTTACCAAAATATATAATACAACCAGGGCTTAAAATAAGCAGGAGCAAAGTGCAAATTTACCCCTGCTAAAATGCAAAATGGCACTGGTTCTGCACAGAACTGTGTGTATTTGTATAGACCAGGGGCAATATTTACACAAAAACATCCAAAATTGCTCCTGGATCTGAAATCCTTATTATTCAAGCCCTAAATACAACAACATTTGCATTTTGACTACATTTTTAAAATGTTGGTGTTTTTTCATATGGAACGTTTTGAAAACGTTTTGATGACCTTTATATTACCCGGCGTTTTGAATGTTTGATATAGGCCCTATATGTATATTTTTTGGATCAACACAACCTTTTAAACCCATTTTGTATTTGTTAGATTATTACAGTCACGTACAAAAGTTGAAAGTTGACACCAATACTACAAAGAACCACAAACATTAAAACACGATTATATTGCCTACTCGGGGCATTTAGACGCTTCCGTAGTATAGGCTTAAAAATAATGCGCATTTACCAGTTCCGACTTGAAGTAGGCCTAAATCGGACTTACTCTCTGTGTCTCTCTGGCATTGTCAACATTGGGTGTGTGTTGTTCATATTTACATTTTCTTTACATATTTACGTTGCCTTGAATAATTAAAATATATTAAAATGTATATTAATCATTGTGTACGCCTCTTAACATTAGAGTCACGTGTGACAAGCAAGTTTTAAAAATAAACGACTGATAAAGTTTGGTTTAATTATTTATTACAGAACTGTGTGTATTTGTATAGACCGGGGGCAATATTTACACAAAAACATCCAAAATTGCTCCTGGATCTGAAATCCTTATTATTCAAGCCCTAAATACAACAACATTTGCATTTTGACTACATTTTTAAAATGTTGGTGTTTTTCATATGGAACGTTTTGAAAACGTTTTGATGACCTTTATATTACCCGGCGTTTTGAATGTTTGATATAGGCCCTATATGTATATTTTTTTGGATCAACACAACCTTTTAAACCCATTTTGTATTTGTTAGATTATTACAGTCACGTACAAAAGTTGAAAGTTGACACCAATACTTCGTTGACTCCCAATCCCTGGAAATTGTGGGTGGATAAATTGGAATATGTAAACAAACAAACAAATAATCCCAAGGATATTATTACACTGCCATAGTTATGAAAAGCAACAAATCTGTTATCAAAACAAAAACATATTTGGAAACCTGGGTAAACAAACAAACAAACAAATACCACTCACTATGCATGTCAGATTCTGTGCAATTAGTTTCGAAATAGACAAGATAGAGGGTGCTATTTAGAGCTATTTACGTTGGTTGGTATAGTGGGATTTGAAATTTGACAAAAAAGCAGATCATAAAATGAGGGGATTTAGTTTTTTAAAAAAAGATGGGGCTGTTCATGTTAGAGAAATGGCATGGTACTACCCAGACTGTTGCACTATACTTTTCCTGATATCCAAATAAAAGTTGTGTCTTTAAGCGAGTCGGCGTGTGCCTGAGTCAGCGGTGCTCAAATCAGAGAGAAAAATAATCCCACACTCACTCACAGAAATAGGGCAGGCCTGTGGGTTCAATATGGGAGATCCCAAGGCTCATTGTAGGCCTAATGCATTGCATAGTTTTATTTTTTCCCCGTTCTTGATTTTTTTTTCCTGGCAGGGCCGGGAGAAATAGCAAAACTTTTTTAGCGTGTTTCTAGCGGCAAGATTTCTCGTCGGCTATCAACTTCTCTTTGGCTATGCCACTGTCGTTAGCATCTAGACAAAACAGGATACTTATTTAGTCCAAAAAATTATTGCTTTATTTTTCTGGAGTAAAGAGTAATATCTTACCTACATCAATAATGGAAGAGTCTAAAACTTTTTTCGCGGGAGTTTACCATTCCCATCATGCAACTGGGTAAACAATAATACAAAATGGCGACGCCCACGAAAAGTTCGTCTCCGGTAAACCGTGCCGCAAAACGTCGTCAACAGTACAAAACATCCACTCCACCGTGGAGAGAAACATACAGAAAGGTAACGAATTAGATTCGCGTGTTTTTGGTGATTTTTAATGCCACGAAGTTAACTGACAAGGCTAAGTGCAAACCTTACAAAGACAAAGTACGGAAACTCAGCCATACGAATTCGGCACCTTTGCTTCAAGCTCAAGGGTACATAACACAAAATAGCCTTCCATAGACTTTACGTGCAAAATAGGGGTCACGTTTTAGGCTGAAATAACACCACCTGGATTTTCTACATATAGGAAGGACAGGGACCATTCTAGAAAAGGTGGAATTTTCATCATTCATGGTTAAAGCCTGGGGGGGGTACACCCATCGTATGTGTGAGTTACGGCTTTTCACAATCCTTACTCACACACGCATGTACATTAAAAATACATGAATACGAGTTTTGAATTGGTTGTTTTGATATGCTTACCTCACTAATATCTAACCTCAGACAATACTTACACTCATTCGTTTTGCTTTAATGTTGTCACAACATATTAGGGAGCAGTCTTAATCATTTGGTAGTAAGTATGCGTTAAGTAAACGGGAGAAAAAATGAAAAGAATTCCCGACAAACACAGATTAACAAGCTCAAGAAGCCATGTTTACATTATTCGCACATGATTTTTACGCCGGAACTACAATGACCTGTGAACTTTTATTCTTGAGTCGCAGTCGTTATTAACAGTTCAGAAATCCCACTAGCCAAGTCCGGGTAGCCAATATAAACTAATTTAAAAACGACGCGAAAGAGGCTAACCCACAAATTAGCGTAAGAACCCATAATATCAATACGACTAAGAGAACTAGATCTACATTATCATATAAGTGCAGTCACTAAAAGGAATAAAAATAAACATGTATTGTAGACAAAATTATATTATTTCATATAGAAACAACCTGTCGTGTTTAAAATATTGCAACTGAATATAAATGAGACATAGCGCTACTGCATGTAATGATATTGTAGTTCGTGACAAAATAGCCACGAAGCGCCACGAAGTGATGAATAGCCCAAGGTCAATATGATGCATGATGGGAAGTCAACATGCTGACATAAATAAACAATTTACTGAAGGTGTTTGTTGAGAGATGGTGAGATTTTCATCGCTTTTTAACTCATTTAGACTCCGTAAAATTTTACATCCATAGTGCAGGTGGCTTTCCAACACTCGTGTGACCCTCTTAAATCAACATTTGTGTGGGAATGAATGCGGTAAGATGTAGAAAAAGTGATGACAATCTGACTGTATTTACGCTTTACATTTTGTACTGACTCTCTGGAGAACTTTTATATTACCTTGTTTGTATGGAGATGGTTTATATACGGTCGCATGTCATAAGTTGGGTATGCAAAAAGGGTGGAGGGATTACACTTTTCTGAAAATTGCGATACACAATTGATTGGCTTTCCGTAACCCCATATCCTACAGCAGTGGTTGATACCTCATTTTAAGCCTAATTTTATACTCTTTCAGTCTACTGAAGCATATAATTATACATCATTCAGTAAAAAATCACATCAGTTGAAATGAAAATGCCAGGGGTGGAGGAGCAGGCGGATGTGGAGCAGGCGGATGCGCGGAGTGTGTGCATAGGGCCTATGTGAAAATTCACATGTCAGCATGTCAAAACTACTGGTTACTTTTTCAAATCTAGTGAGGGAATGATGTATTGACAGCTTTGAATGTTGAATTTATACAACTAAAACAATTATCGACTACTTATAGGTGGCACTACACCCCATGATATATTTTACGACTAATTTTGCATTTTCCTCAAAAAATAACTACACACTGGTAAAAAAAAGTTATGTATATTATAGGGGCCAGGAATCCAATTACCTCACTGAAATTTCAGTGATTCAAGACAAGTGATTCATCTAAATATGTTAAGAAATGAGGTACATTCTACCGGTACCTCTTTTCTTATCATAAATAACGTACTGCTTGTATTGAGTTGATGCCACTGAAATTCCAGTGCAGTAACTGGATTCCTTGCCCCTATAATATACATAACTTTTGTTACCAGTGTGTTGTTATTTTTTGAGAAAAATGCAAAAATAGACACAAATTTATCAAGGGGTGTAGTAGTACCACCTTAAAGGGTATAAATGTTCCATTTTTTTTTTCATTTTTAATGAAATCCTAGTTGAATTTCAGTATTTTAGCAAAATGATAATGTACGTTTCTCTTCTTGATATTCATTTCCTCAATAATAGAATAACTGTCTTGCTATTTACTCGTAAAAAGGTCATTGACCTTCACAATGTAATTAACATACGTACAATTATTTCAAATAGTTCATTTGAAGCATTGATGTATTGAGAACATATCCTCCAAATCTGATGACATTCTTGTATAAAATAAAAATTTTAGAGTCATTTTTATAATTGAGGTCCGATTTGAGAAAAATGCATTTGAAAATTGAGATTTACATAGACACCTGTGTATTAATTAATTAGTAATTAAGAATTATATCAAAAATTAAGTATGTGTTAAGGTTAAAATTTGTGTTAATTATTAGAGGTTGTCAATATATACAACATATCAAAAAATAATTTTTTTGTCATTTTTGACCATGTAATGGAAATTGTACCCAACTTATGACATGCGACCATACCGGCTCCATACATTCGATGTATGTAGGGGGGGGGGGGCACAATCAAACTTGCCAACCGAATTTCATCTATGCAAATGAGCAAAAGCACTACTACTAAATAACTAATGACTATCACATGCTCAAAACCAGCCAATCACGTGCGTGAGATTGGTCACTTTTTGGTAGAATTTCAAGAGAAAAACCATCATGAATATTGCTTGCGAACAAGGAAATGCACGACCGAGCAATGTAAACAAGAGCATGACTGCATGAAACAAACTTCCATTTACGCTAAACTAATTCCTTCTTTACCATAACAAATTTTTAAATCAAGTTACGAAAGGATGAAATTTAAGCTTCTATATGACACTCACAAATTTTGTGTGATTTCATGCTGGTAAAAAGTCATTTTTATGCCTTATGCCTCCACCGCGAGGCATACTGTTTTTGCAATGTCCGTCCTTCCGTGCTTCCGTGCTTCCGTCTTTCCGTCCTTCCGTCCGGATGCGATATCTCGGGCATGGATGGGCGGATTGACTTCAGATTTTCAGGATAGGTGGGTCATGGTCAAAAACTCTGGCTACTTTTTTTTGGGTGAGGTTCAAGGTCATATACTGAGGTAAAAGGTCATTTGAGGTCAGAGGGCCCATTTTCCTTATTTACCTCGCTTCTCGGAGACTGGGGTCGACGTTCCTCAAACTTGGTGGGTGGGTGCATCTTCACCCCAGACAGAACAAGTTTATATTGGTTAGTGGGTCAAGGTCTCCTGAGGTCATGCAGGGGTCATCTGAGGTCAAATTAGCAAAAATAGTCATATGGCCATGAAACTTGGTAGGTACAGTCAACATTTAGAGCCAAATTTTTTGAACGTCATTTTGGGGTCATCCAGGGTCACCCAGGGGTCATCTGAGGTCAAATTAGTAAAACCTGTCGTATGGGCATGAAACTTGGAGGGTACAGTCAACATTCAGAGCCTAATTTTTTGAAGGTCATTTTGGGGTCATCCAGGGGTCATCTGAGGTCAAATTAGTAAAAACTGCCGCATGTGCATGAAATTTGGTGGGTACAGTCAATATTCAGAGCTAAATTTTTGGAAGGTCATTTTGGGGTCATCTGAGGTCATCCAGGGGTCATCTGAGGTCAAATTAGTAAAAACTGTCGTATGGGCATGAAACTTGGTGGGTACAGTCAACATTTAGAACCAATTTTTGGAAGGTCATTTTGGGGTCACCAGGGGTCATCTGAGGTCAAATTAGTAAAAACTATCGTATGGGCATGAAACTTGGTGGGTACAGTTAACATTTAGAGCCAAATTTTTTTGGAAGGTCATTTTGGGGTCATCAGGGGTCATCTGAGGTCAAATTAGTATAATTATTATATGGGCATGAAACTTGGTTTTTACAGTCATTTAGAGCCAAATTTTTGGGCGGTCATTTCGGGGTCACCCAGGAGTCATTGAAAGGTTGTTTTGGGGTCATCCAGGTGTCATCTAAGGTCAAATTCAGTCTCCTCTTTTAGGCTTGAAGCTTTGTATCAACTTGTGAATTCTACATCACTCCCTTCCCTTTGGTGGAGGCATCATGGTCGACGCTGTGCGTCGAAAACCGCAACATCCGAGAACCGCGGTCCATCTAGTTCAAACAGCTATAACTTCCGTTCGGTAGCATGTATTCCCATTCTGAAAACTGCAGTGACAGCCCGCCATCTTTAATTTTCCGAAAATCATCAATCGGCACTTTCCGGATCTTCATAAAAGCTTGTTTTCATTCATAAATCCACCTCGGCTTTTTCCGATGGCACTAAGGAACTGATCGGCAGGTCAAAAAGGGGGGGTCTAGGGAACTGATCGGCCGGTCAAAAAGGGGGATCTTGGGAACTGTTTGACCGGCCAAAAGGGGGGTCTTGGGAACTGATCAGCCGCCAAAATCTGAAAAATCTCGGCAACTAAACCATGCAGGCCAAACCAGGGTTCAATTTTGTTGCGTTTTTGCCACAGATTTGAAGGAATCGATTTCACTTTGAATCAAAATAGGCCTAGGTCTGTTTTGGCCTATTACGATGAAAATCTCAGCAAAGCAAAACAGCATTCGAATCAAAATTATTAGACCCTGCAGACCTACAATCTATGCTATATTAGCCTACGGATAATCATAAAAGCCCACCATAAAAACAAACCCACAAGAATATTTTTTTCAGTGCCGAAAAGAAAAACATTTTGACTACATTGAACTACATGAGATGATTGAGTGAAGTGTGCAGAATTTGACACCATTCCACTAGACCAGTAGATTGTTAATTACCTTTTAATTCACTGTTATGGCCAGCTGCAAGGATGTGCACACAATTATTTGAGGTACTTTTCCTCATATTTGGCAATTTTATTCCCAAAAGAGATCTCAAAATCATTTATTTCTAGCAAAATGTTCATCAGCTAAAGGCATCGGCATCGCGGCAGGCACTGGGCAGTGCAGTGCTGTTTATAAACAAACCAGTGGTGCCACTACTAAAGGAGCCCAAAATCCCGCCCAAAGTTCACCTTATTCCTAATACAATGTGTTTCAATGGGGGAAGAAATTTATGGAAAATTCCCTTTTTGGGCTCGCAAAAGTAGCTTTTGGGCTTGAAATAGTAGGACAGAAAACACGCCTGTCAAGATGCCAATGAGAGCGGAAATCTGAGGGTCTATGGAACGGCTAGAAAAATTTTGGGGCTTCAGAGCGGGCAATCAATGAATTCAGAGGGTCTAAGGAACGGCTAGCGGCTCTGAAAAAGGGGGTCGTCGCCATGCACATACCCGTATAGCTGGGAAATGTGAGTGCCCCTCGGGGTTAAAGATGACCTTGTCACATCTGAATGCATCATTGTTTTTGATACTACAGATGCTGAACTGGCGTGGGTTGAAATCCATATACAAGGTCGTAAGCCTCTCATAATTGGGTCCTTTTACAGGCCGCCAAAATCACCATCCTCCAACTTAGAGCGGCTAGCCACCTCTCTGCGGGAAGTACAGGTCAAGTTCAAAAATGCAATTGTGTTGATAGCAGATGACTTCAGCTTAGCTGATGTAGATTGGTGTGACCGCATAGTAAAACCATATGCTATAGAGCCTACAAAGTGCGCTCTCCTGCTGGATGTGTGTAATGAGTTTTTCTTAGACCAAATGGTTACGAAACCAACACGAATCCAAGACGCCACTAAAAACATCCTTGATCTTGTCCTCACCACCCACCCCAGCTTTGTTGACCAGTGCAAGGTTATTGATGGCATAAGTGATCACGAGGCCGTTTTATTCTCCATCAACTCCAAGCCTACACATGTAACGTTAACAAAAAGGTGCAAAGGAAAGTGTTCCTTTTCGCAAAGCGGATGTACCCAGTATGAAATCAGACATGGAGGACTTTCAACACTTATTCCTCGACGGAATCCACCGTGTCGCTCCGCTCAGGCCAACTGGGACATGTTTACCTCTGAAATCATGACGCTCATGGATAAACACATTCCGTCCAAGTTGAGCAGTCCTAGCCATAAAATTCCTTGGATTACCGCTGAGATCAGAAGGATGAGTAAAAAGAAACAAAGAAAATACAACAAGGCGATAAAGACCAACAAGCCTGAGGACTGGAAGGATTACAAGGACTTCCAAAAGGCCACCCAGAAGAAACAACGGCACAATTATTGGTCTTATCAGAATAGACTATTTCAGGACCCTGCCGACAAGTCCAACAAAGCTTTCTGGCGCTTCATAAAATCAAAGAAGCAAGATTCTACTAGCATCTCATCACTGAAAACCGGATCTAAGATCATATTTGACAGTGAGGGGAAGGCCAAGGTCTTTAACGAGCAGTTTCGGTCGGTGTTTACTGATGAAGACCTCAGCAACCTGCCAGATATGGGAGATTCAGATCATCCATCCGCTGCCCACATCACCGCTTTCTCCTGCTTTTTTTTTTTTTTTGCCGCCTAGTTATAATTTTTTGTTGGACATGGTATATTTTTTCTGACTTTGCTGGAAGCTTATTTCAAGTGGTCATGGTGGATTTTACTGCGGAGGATCCAGTTTTTCAACGGAGACAGACAATATGCACGAGGTGTTTCTTACCAAAATTTACCAAAACTTCACCGATCCTACCCACACGATTCGTCATGTGATGTCATGCAGTGGGTGCGTGGGGCAGTGCTGGGAAATTTGCATAAAATGCTTCTTATCTGAATATCAAGTGCAATAATTCAAATAGCCCACCTAAACTTCTTACCGAGTGCAAATGATAGCACACCTAAAATCCTTACCGAGTGCAATTAACAGCACACATGTAGCTCGCCTGACTATTTCCAGGAGTGCGATTTGTAGCACACCTGCTTTTTTCAAAATTCATTGACTGCTCTACCTGCCCGTATACTGAAAGACCTTGCGGTGGAAATCTCTCCTATATTGGCCGCCATATTCCAACAGTCCTTGGATACAGGTGTCACCCCATCTGACTGGAGACTAGCCAACATTTCTCCAATTTACAAGAAGGGAGATCGAACCACACCATCCGACTATCGCCCGGTATCCATAACCTCAATCTGCAGCAAGCTTCTAGAGCATAGTTTTCAGCCATGTAATGGATCATGACCACAACAACATTCTATCAGATGCCCAACATGGCTTCAGATCCGGCCGATCATGTGAGTCCCAGCTAATTATCACCACTCAGGACCTTGCAAGCTCCTTGAACAACTGTGAGCAGGTCGACGCTGTAGTACTCGACTTTTCTAAAGCATTTGACCGGTCCCTCACCAACGACTGCTGCTGAAGCTCCCCCACTACGGTGTTCGAGGCTCCTTACTTCTGTGGATGGAAAATTTTCTTACATGCCGGTCCCAGCGAGTTGTAGTGGATGGAAAGTCATCTGAATGGGTCCCTGTGACCTCTGGAGTCCCACAAGGCACCGTCCTGGGCCCACTGCTCTTCATTTCTTTCATCAATGACCTACCAGTCTACCAGAAGGGATTACATCTAAGCTACGTCTTTTCGCAGACGATTGTCTGGTGTATAGAACACTCTCAAATACAGATGACGCTGCTGCCCTTCAAGAGGACTTAACCCTGCTCCACCAATGGTCTACACGTGGGCTAATGAAGTTCAACACCGATAAGTGTCATACCCTAAGATTTACCCTCCGTCGCAACATCATCAGCGCTGATTACCATCTAGGAGGAAGTACACTATCTGCAGTCACGGAGTACCTGTATTTAGGTGTAACTCTGTCCACCAACCTGTCCTGGAAGTCGCACATCAACTGCATTACTACTCGGGCCAACAGGATACTAGGTCTCATCCAGCGGAACCTAAGAGGCAGCTCCCAGAAGCTAAAACAGCAAGCTTACGTCTCCTTAGTATGACCTCACTTGGAGTATTGCTGCAATGTTTGGAATCCTTACATCAAGAAAGAAACCACCTCAATTGAAAACATCCAGCGCCGTGCAGTGAGATTTGTACTGAGCAACTACCAGCAAAGGGACAGTGTAACATCAATGATCAGCAACCTGAAATGGGACTCCCTTGAGAGAAGAAGACAAATCTCCAGCCTACTTCTGATGTACAGGATTCAAAACCAGCAGATTGCCATCAACGCACAGCACTTCCTGACCCCGATGCCACCTAGCAGCACAAGATCCTACCACCCAGGAATATACCAGATTATTCCAGCTTGCATCCTTCTCTACAAGAACTCCTACTTTCCTAGGACAGTCATCTGGTGGAATGCCCTCCCAGCGGATGTGATCGCCTCACCTACCTTTGAGGCTTTCAAGGGAGCTGTTACATCTGGCCCGTAATTGGTGGCCCATGTTTTTACTTGCACCCTGTAAATAGTATACGCACCATCACGTCTGGCACCGCACATACGCATCCGCATCCATTGGATCACATCCAGACTTATGGACTCTGCCAATTACCGAGTAGAAGTAGAAGTATAAGTCGAGTTACCTCTAGTTTTGAAATATATATTTGATATCATCTTAATCAGAACAAAATTCTGCATAACATATCTGAAAATGACACAACATTTTCCGTCTACTTTTTGAGAAAATTAGCGCTATATAAAGAGGCCCGACTTTCCCATGTTTACGTCCGACTGCTAACCGCGTTTTGACCTCGTGTGTTCATGTGCTCATAATCGTAAACATCACTCAAAATTTTGCGTTTTCTATTAAAATTAGTAGAGATCACATTCACAAGTTCTAGTAAAACACGATTTTCAACATTAGTAAAATTGTTTAATATTGCACCGATTTTGCACAATTTGTATGCAAAGTTGGGACTATAGGCGTGATAAACTTTTACCGGAAACCGCTTCACATGCGGATTTAGTGGTATGAACCCTCAATCAGCTAGATGAGCACCATTCACCCATTGCACGGTTCCACCATATGCAAGGAGAGCCTCGATCTGGCAGCATACATGAATGGGAATTGAACCAGTCATGTAACATTGCTTAGAGTTACGCAATACTTCCTTTCATGTCTATTGCCAGTTCAAGTCTCTCCTCGCATATGGCGGAACCGTGCAATAGGCAAATAGGTAGAAAACTTGTGTCTTTTCTGAGAACAATACAAACACATAAATCTTTTCATGACTTCAGTGACGTGATCTCGATGGCTATCATTTCTATATACCATGTGATGTCCAGTGATGAAGTGAGAGAGAATTGAATAGATGCGTTATCGTTACAACAGACTCTTGAACAGAAATTAACACAAAAAAATTAGCATCTCATGAATGTGCAACTAATCTTTAGAAATAAGAAAACCCACTGTTAGACAGGATTGGTTCGTGTCTGAGCTCAATGGCTTTAACAATTTGTAACAATATAATCTTTACGGTAATATCGATGCTCAGCATTATCAAGCTGGTCCACGGAACTTTTTAACTACACATGCGTATCTGTAGGCCTACAATAAAGTGTACATAATGCTGTCTTTTTCTTATTCTTCATTTCTTCTTAAAATTCTTTCCTCTTGACTTTCAGTACGGGCACACAGTTTTTACGAGACATTTACTTGTCCGCAACAATAGCAATTCCTTTAAAGGTGAACCTCATTGAAAATAAAGTTATATATCAATGGAAAGCTTATGATATCAGGATATTAAAAATAATTTTTTCCGATTTTTTGATGGCCAATAAAGCTGAAAAATTAAAAAATGAATGAATTTTTGGTCTTTTTAAGGCGCCAAAAAGCACCCAAATCAATCGTCTTTGACCTTGAGAATGCTCGTGACGTAAGCTCAGGGTTCGCAGTCACGTCATCCTACTCGGAAACATGTAAACAAGACTTGCTTCCTGTACTTTGCAAGCTGCCCGGCAAGTCTGAATTTCACAATAAAGCTTGAAATGAGAAGAATCTTCAAGTTGCTGATTCCTTCTATATAATAGAATTATTGTCAACACGAAAATGTTCCGTAAATTTTTGACAAAATCAGTCATAACTGGCTGGGTATAACTGGGTAATTGAGTTTGAATTTCGCGCTGGGATCAATTCCATGCGCAAATGATTGCTGCTACCAGTATACCGTTCATGTCATGGACTGAATAAACATGATCGAATAACAAATTAAATAACTTGTTTGTGACATTCCCTATTCTTGATTCATTTAAAAATATCTGATTTTTAAAAATATCGTCTTGTAGTAATCAAAAAATTAATTAAAAAAACCGCCGATTTCATCAAATCCAGCCCATAAAGGTTTTCATATTATAGCGCATTGCGGTAATACATTCTCCGGTACATTCTTTCCACACAATCACGATTGAAAAAAACAGATACTTTATTATAAAATAAATACAATTTCGGCTTAGTAGACTGTTATTTGATGGAATTCTGAAATCGGAATAAAATTAAAATATTGTCACTTGTGTCACGATTCTTTTAATGATACTACCATCAGTGTACTGAAAAAGTGAAACATTCATGTTTTATGGATTACCGAACACGATGCGTAAATTGCTGCTTTTATGCTGAAGAAATTACAGGCAGCCGCGCCGATCAAGGTGGGCAAACACAGCGACTCGCTTCGTCTCTCCGGTAGCACAAGTTCAAGTTGCGCCGTGTTTCAGCAGATTTGATCAATCGTTCCTTTATATTTGGAACATCTACAGGAATAAATTTTGCTGATGAAGTAGCAATAAGTTGGAAATATCAGAATGTGAATATCAAATCGGTCATTTTGTCTGCAAGTGCAGTAGGTACGTACAGTCACGGATACGGAACACTCGGCGACTGAGTGAGTTCACCCCGCCCCGTATGTACATGTATCAACGAGTTCGCCTATCATACATGACCGGTTGTAAAGTTAAGAAATAATTAAAAAATCCCGTACATGTACTTTATTCTATTCCTTCATTTTCTCATTGTGATAAGTTCATCTCAACTTGGTGTGACGATCTGAACTGGGAGCACTAGCAGTTATTTTTGCAATCTGTTTTCATTCCGGTTCTTGGCTAATCTTCGCTCTTCGTGCTTTACTGTAATATTCCCTGCATATCGTGGATGGCTTGGCCTATCCCAAATCACCCCGCCAGCACTTTTCCCATTTTTAATCCACACACTTTATTCAGGAACTTCATTCTTGATTTGATCATGATGTTTCCTTCATGTTATTCTTATTTTATTGAAGATATTTTTCATGTAAAGTAAGTTGGCAATGACTGAGTTCGTGCATTGGCCCGATGCATGCCACAGTAATGCCCGGGAGTAATGCATGGACATTGTGTTTACCATCAAACCCGGAAGTAACTGTGTGTCCCGTGTTGACGCTATCATCGAAAAGCGCCCAATTTGAACGATTTCGCTTTTGTAATTTAGGGGGTGCCAATATCCAATCTTTGCATGGAGATTATGTCTATCCTGGTGCGTTAGGCAAATAAAAAATATTCTTTTCTGCTTCCTGGCATCATAAGCTTTCCATTGATATATAACTTTATTTTCAATGAGGTTCACCTTTAACAACCGGACTTTGCTGTCCTGCAATATCGGGTATTAAATCCTGTCATATAAACAAGACAATATGTTTTTATCATTCTCCTCGGGCTAAGCGATTGAATCTCGCATGTTGTGAATAGCGCCATCGTGTTCAACGTGAAAAGAACCCCTAAGTTGATGTTGGCGGCGGGTTACGGTAAAATGGGATCCATGCCCGGGGAATCGGGATCCATTTTACTGATATTTTGCTATTTCTTGTTTTCCATTGAAATATCCATCTTGGCAATTTGAACAATTTAATACGTTTTTAGCAACGTAATATAAACAATTTTTTATTTGACTTAAATTTAAACAAAATGTATTTTATTTGTTCCAACAAAGAATTTCCAACAACTGAGTGAGTCAAATTTTACTGCAGTTAATTTCCTGACTCCAAAGTCTTTTTTAACCACATTCCACTGCATACATTTTCAAAATATCGTGCTCACATTCGTGGAATTATTATTCAATAAGCTGTTCAAAAAAGTAGCATAACTTGCTGAAAACTGAATCAATTTCCACCAGGTTTTCTTTCAGTGGGCGCCATGATGCTTATTAATATTCTGATGTGAAAAGGGTTGCATATTTGCATGATTCGGAAAACTCTGGAAACTCCGCTGCTAAATTTCATTCTTAAATCCAAAGTCGGAAGCTTTTTCCGACCATTAATGGAGGTGACGTCATCTAAAAATGAGCTATCTGCGCTTGCGGCCTTGCGTGGAGTGAAATAACATCGGCCATTATACACTGCCGAATGCATACTTCGATTATGTCCTCTCATGGTAGTTTTCATGTTATAACGGGACTTCCTTCAATGACCGGACTATAGGGTACGGTGGGTAATAATAATTATGAATATTTAATAATGTCCGTTTATTGCAAGATATCCTCTAATGTAAGAAAGTCTGGTAAAAAGTTTGTGCGCCCGTACTGACTTTTTGACATTTCATAAATACCGTCCAGGCAACACGTCAGTGCAGCTAGCTTGAGATAAGCCCTTTGCAATTTTGGAAATCTCGGACTGTGTATGCACTGAATTTGTTGCTTGGGATACAATATCGTGGCACATGCGATGTTTGCACTTTAGAGGAAGAAGAAGAAGAGATAAACATTGAGGATTCACCATTGATTGTATGTATTTCAAATTAATGGCTAAGGGACAAGGGTGAACATTGCATTTTGTAAAGAAACACTTGTATACGGTACATTTAATTTTCATATTTTTTGCCTTGATGTTTTCTGACCATTTGTACTTTAAGGCTTCAGAAATAGCATATCATCCGGACTTTTTCAAAAATTGGTGAGGCAGGCACTTATTATTTGTTATTATGTTATTTTTTTACTATTCATTTCTGTGTATTTTGCAATTGCAAAGTGTTTGTCAACACATCATAAAAACAGGGAGGCTCCTGATATTTTTGTTATTTCCTAAAGCCCTACCCCTAGCTTGAAGAAAGTGTTTGCAATGAGTTTATACATGATAACCAAGATCTTCTTTGTCTTTTCATTACAACAAGTTTAAAAACAAAGTAGGGAGCAAAGAAGAAAAATAACAAAAATATTTGAAAATCTCCAAATATCGATGAGGGTGGGGACGATATACATGTTATTTATTTTACTTGGCCTAAGACACTGAAAGAGTTCAAACAGGAATGTAAAATCATGGGGGAATCCCTTTCAGGCACGGTTTGTCACACACATTATCATTGACAATGGAGGAGGGTCGTTCAGTTGTCAAATGGTTGTCATCTCTCAAAAAAATCTCGCTGTTTATGCACAGTTGATGCACAGTCCGAGATTTCCAAAATATGCGGAAGGTGAATACGCGTGCATCCACAAAGCCCATTTCATTTTTTTGTCTGAGATCACTAGATATAAAACAGTTTAAAAATTTACTTTTTTTGCCATGAATTTGAATAAAATTGTCAATAATTGGCAATACTTGGATTTAAATTTTTTGTGAAATTAATTTAATTTTAAGGCTGTGTTCACGTTACACAATGCGGGTTCATACCTTCATATCCACATTGAATCCACATTGATTTCTCATTCACACTACCGGGCTAATCTACATGGAAAGTGGGTTATGACATAAGTGGAGCGAATCCACATATTCGGATGTTAGAATGACCCGGACGTAAAGCGTCATTACCGTGTAGCATAGATACCAAATTTCGTAAATTCGTCATTTCAGAGAAGCGAGTGTGGTGACATTGTGGCGGCTATCGACCAACGCCGAATACAGAATCATAGGCCATTTAATCGGGATTGCCGGCCATAACACGGCCTGTATGATCGTAAAACAAGTAATTTATGTTAGCTTATGTTGAGCATGCTGTCAAAATATATTTTAGCATGTAAATGTCATGAAGTCAATTCCCGGTGAATACAGTTTGTTTCGTTCAATTGACGTACACCAACTCTTCCACGGCCAATTCCGGTATATGTGGAGTTGATCTGGATCGACTACACATTATCGCATTCACATTACGAATTTTAACCCACCTGGTAGGGTGGAAACTACCTCAACCAGGTAGTTTTAATCCACATTGTTAATGTAGGGTCGAATCCACTTACTTTGTGTTCACACTACGTCGTACATGGGGAAGTGGTTTCGATATAGGGTCGACCCCATGTCCCTACATGTGATCATTCCCTAAGTAATAGTAACAGTATTCTGAACTCTGAATCACATGAAAATGTTTTGCACTGAGAGAAGTATTAAGACACTACCAAAGCACAGCTCAAAACAACTAAACATCTGGACGTTCTGCGCACATTCACCTTCTTGCCTGGTTTCGTAGGAAGCGTTAAGAAGTAAACAACCAGAACCAGAACCACTGGCTTGAAATTCTCTATCTGAAATTACAGGTTTACAATTTACAAATGCAAAATTTGCACTCCATTGTGGACTGATACAAAACTGACCAAATCACTCCCATTCAGTCTCAAATTTGGCTGAAACATTTTCAGGGGTAACATTCACTGGCCCCTGGTCATGATGTTGTACAATTTTTATCAATTCCTTTATCGAATGATTTCTTTTCCTTTAAATACAGAGATGTTTTGACAGACTGAGAAAGAGCAGGGAGAGTCTTCTGGACAGATTCGGAGGTGAAGGTGCAAGTTCTGACACAGGAAGTGAATGTAGCCCCAGTTCTGTCTTGGTTAGACATGTCATGGCGGAGGAATGGAGATCATTTAAGAGGGAAAGAGATCAATACAGGAAACAAAATGAAAATTTGCCTGATGTAAGCAGATGCAATGTAAAAGATTTGTGATTTGAAAGAAATATGTTTCAATTTTAGATTCCCCATTTGAGAATGGTGGAGCCATTTTCTAATTTTCATATTCTCTTTTTGAGAAATCTAATTTTATGTTTTTTAATTAAAACATGTATGTTGTGAAATCATGCCTTTGTTTATTTATAATAATGCATAAAAATCAGCAGTTATTACCAAAAGCAAATAGTTGTTGCTTAAAATGTGGATTTGATGGATTAAAAAAACAAAAACAAAAAAACTGGCCAGGAATTTAAGCTTTCCAGCAACAACTCATAAGTCTGAAAAGGGTTAAAGTGAGGGTTAGAGCATTTTAGGTTAGGGTTAGTGTTAGGTATTGGGATAGGCTAGGGTTAAGGTCAGAGTTAAGGTTAGAGGCAGGGTTAAGCTTAGGAATAGGGTTAGGATTAGAGCTTAGGTTAGGGTGAAGATTAGCTGCCATAAATGATTAAATTAGCTGCCATAAATGTTTAAATTATATGCCATAAATGTTTGATGCTTAGATTTGGTCAAGTACCTGTGTCACTTTAGGTACAATTACCGAATAGGGTGCAATTTGCTAGACTTGAGTCCAGTCCTCGTTTATGGAGTTTAGGGTTAGGGTCTAGAGTTGGGGTAAGGCAGTCTTGTAATGAGACTAGTAGAGTTGTCACAGCGTTATGAATTGTGCAATTTTGAGTGCGTAATCTTTGGAGTATTACACTTGTCTTTTGACTGCAGTTACTTGATGATATTGAAGATATTGATGAGGTCCTGTCCATAATGGATGACATACAAACGGAATTGATCAAAGAAGGTAAGCGCACTATAGCCACTATTCTTCAGAAAGAAAATAATTATATCGCGACAAATCGCGTAGAACAAGTTGGCTCCCAGGCAGGCCTGGAAAAAATGGCAATTTGGCAATCTCCTTTTTTACTTGCTGGTAAATTTGGTAACTTGGAGGGAAATTTTGCTTCTCTTGTTAAGGAAATACATAAGAAATGGTGGGAAATTGCTAAGTTGGAGAGAAATTGATCTCTCTTGCTGTGAAATAAACATTTTCCAGGCCTGCGAGTCCTAGGAGTACTCAAGTTTGGTTTGGGTAGGGATGTGCTGCTGAGAAGTTGACTCATTGATATACCACTTCTGTAAGAAATTTGAACCCGTCAATATACCAAAAATAAAAATTTAAATTTAATTGTCTCAGTTCTTCCAACTGCCTACAATTTTTTGAGAAATTTCGATAAAATTAGAACATTTTGGAAAAAGGGCCATCCATATACCAAAATTGGCCTAGAAAAGGGGGTCATTGATATACCAAAAGGCTGAATATGCTACCCATGTTTGCGGCATGTCCCCTTATGGTCATTTGTACTGAGTAACCACCCCCACCCCGGATTTGACTATTACTGTACTGACGCGAGTATAGTCCCACCCCGTTTTTCGGTGAACATTTTTCAAAATTGGGGGGTGGGACTATACTAGAATTTAAAAAAAAATTTTAATTTTTAATTTTTGAAATTTGGGGGTGGGAGTTTACTCGAAGGTGAGACTATACACGCGTCAGTACGGTAAGTCATGTAAATGCTCGAGCTTTAGTTATTCTTTGCGAATCAAATAGGGTATGAGGTCTCTTTTCGGGGTGGGACTATACTCGCGTCAGTACATATTGTCCACTTACCAACTCACCAAAGGGGAGGATGTTGATAGTGCATGGAATCATTTCCATTCTTTTTTCATTGACGTTATCACGGAATGTGTCCCTCAAAAGACTGTCTCATGCAAATCAAAAATCCACCTTGGTTAAATGGGGACTTCATGAAAATGTGTCGCAAGAAACATATTCTTTTCAAAAAATAAAAAAAAAAAAAAAAATGATGCACTCTATGCCAAATACAAAACTATCAGAAACAAATTAAGTAATGAACTTAAGTATGCTAAACAATCTTTCTTTGACAATCTCCTTGACAATGATTCTCCTAGCAAACGTTTTTGGAGTTATTGCAAGTCCAGGTCAGGTAAATCTCCAATTCCTGATAGTGTTCACCATAACGGCACTTCTGGTACCACTTCGCTGAGATTGCCAATATTTTTGTAATTTCTTTTCCTAATGCTTCAATGACTCCAATATTTCTGACATTCCATCTCTCCATTATGACATTTCTTCCTTTATCTCTCTTGCAGTTGTTCCAGCGATGACATCCACCCCTTAATCTCCAAGCTTAACAACAACTCAGCCGCTGGGATTGATGGAATCACAAGCCTCATGTTGAAACACACTGTGGTTACTGTCTCGCCTATTCTTTCTGATATTTTCAACTTGAGTCTCATAACTGGCCAGATTCCTGATGCATGGAAGCTGTCTCGAGTGATCCCTGTTTTCAAGTCTGGGGATCCTCACGCTGCCTCTAACTACAGACCTATCTCTTTGCAACCAATTTGCAGTAAGCTTCTGGAAAAGGTTATTCATAGTCAAGTTTTGCAGCATCTCATCAACAATAATATTCTCACAAACAGACAGTTTGGTTTCTTACCCAAGTCTTCCACCACGGATGCACTCTCAACTGCTCTTTATGAATGGTACAATCACCTTGAGGATCGCAAAAGCATCGCCATGGCTCTTTTTGACCTACCCAAAGCCTTTGACCGCGTCCCCCACAGCCCTCTGCTCCATAAACTCAGAGCTGTTGGTATTTCCGTCCACTCCTCTCTTGGTTCAGGTCTTACCTGTCCAACAGGTCCCAGTTGGTTGCTATCCGTGGTGTGGACTCACAATCTGTTCCTGTGCTTTCTGGAGTTCCCCAGGGCTCTGTCCTGGGGCCTCTGTTGTTTCTTGTCTATGTTAATGACTTGTGTCTTTCTTCCTTTTCTTTAAACAGTTCTCTTGTTCTTTATGCAGACGATACTACTCTCTTCAAGCCTATCTCTGCTCCTGATGACTTGGTTGATTTCCAATCCGACATTGATTCCATCCATTCTTGGTTCTCCTTTAATCACCTTTCTGTCAATTCCTCCAAAACAAAAGTCATGGTCATATCCACTAAGAAGGACCCTTTTCCGGATCTCAATCTCACTCTTAACAGCCTGCCTATTGAACGTGTGTCATCTGCGAAATTTCTTGGTGTCTGGCTGTCTGACAAGCTTTCCTGGAATCTTCACATTGATAACATATGCAGAAAAGCTCGCAAAATCACCGGCTTCATTCATAGATCTTTCCAATCAGCGCCTTCAGCATCCGTCGCTCTTGGTACTTGGCCTTGGTTCGCCCCATTCTGGAGTATGGTTGTACTACTTGGCATCCTCTTAACATATCCCTTACCACCCGTCTTGAGTCTACCCAAAGATTCGCCTGTCGTGTCATTCTTCAGTCTTGGAACCTCTCCCATGAGGACCTTCTATTGGATTCCGACCTGCCTCTTCTTAGTAAGCGTCGTGATGTTGCTTCTCTGTGTCACTTATTTAAAATCTTTGCCAATCTTTGTTCTTCTCCCAACCCTTTCCAGCCTCATCCCAGACCTGGTCTACGAAACCTCAATTCCCGCTGTTCAAGTTCCTTTCCGCCGCTTTCATTGTCCCAGAGATCATTTTATCCGCTTGCCTCCTCCATCTGGAATTATCTCCTGAAGCTATTGTCAATGCTTCTTCCCTCCAGGCCTTCAAATTGGCCATCCAGTCCCACCTCCTCTAACCAGTTCACATAATTTATGTTTTGTTTTATTTTATTCTGTATTGATTATATGTATTTTTTAGTAATGTTTCTGATTTTAATGTAAGGGCAATCCTTCAATTTATTGTGTAATCAATATTGGATCTGCCTGGCCTTGTGCCAAAATGTTATAAATAAATTTCGTCGTATTTTGTCTACAATTCTGTAAAGAAAATGGTCTGAGGGTATTTTTCTGATTATCAACCATTTTTAAGGGACTCCAGGAAATTTTACAGATTTGTTTGGTCCGTAACAGATCCCCGCAAGTCGCTTTGTGCAACATCAATAGCTAAGTTTAGTTTCTCTTTTGTGATGACAGAACAAGCCATTTTAGCAGAATATGAAGCCAGCATCAATTTAGAAGAAGCCTCACTGTGTGCTGCTGTAGATAACCTAACTACTGATGATGTTATATGTCCAATTTGCAGAAAGTAAGTGTGCCTAACTACTGTTCATACATACTCGCTATGTAACAGTATGTGTGATTGGTGGAGAGCCGGGCATAAACAATGTTAATGCCCAGTGGCCCGGATGTGTGATCGCATGGTAGGGAAAATGAAGGAAAGTCATGTTTTTTAACTGGACGCCCCTCAGGCATAAACAATTGTTTAGTCATGAAAATATTAGGGGTTTTCACCAACTCTTTTCCAAACTGACTGTGAATTATACAGGTGACAGGTGGCTTAACATTGGGCTATTCCAGATGAAATCCCCATTGAAGACACAACCTTGATCTCTCACACAGGGGGTGCAGATTTCAAATTGAATCACCCATTCAGGTAATATAACCCCATTTGCAATTCACACTCCCTTCAGATGTGGCAAATTAAGGTCAAGTCTTCCACATGGGGTGAATGGATTTAAACTGGAATAGCCCATTCCTTGAAAGGACGGAGTCGAATGATTCATTTATCCAAATCTAAAATCAACCGTGGGAATAGTGGAAGCGGAAGCCTGAATTTATTCAATAGATGTGCTAATTAAATTTTTCCAAGCCAATACTCCATTAAGTTGCCACAACGGGAATTGAACCCAAGATCTCTTGCACCAGAGGTGAGTACTCTTACCATTAAGACACACTCTCCCACAGATCCATATTTAATGGGACCTGTCCCTGCCTTCCCACATGGGATGGATCAGATTTCTGGATGATATTTGGGAGGACAAAGAAATATCATTCATATTAAAATGACAATTTCAGCATACACCCATTTTGCAATCAAAAAGGATAACATGTAATTGTTGACACCAAGTAGCCTCTTCTGGGTCTTGAAAATGCTCATTATAATACAGGTTTTTAGAAAATTGCTCCCAACAAATCACCGCCTGCTGTGATATCTCTTAAACAGACCAGGCTCAATGTTCAGATTTATGACTTCCCCATGCTGGCAGTTATGTAAAGGAGGGTTACAATTGGTTCCAAGATGAGCCTAAGAATACTTCTATGGTTGCAGTAAAAGAAGAATACAAGATACAAGATTTTTGTGGGATGAAATATCAGTAAGTCAAATATTTGTTTTGAGAACTGTTTAAATATCTCAGTAGTTTATCAAAGATTTTTGTTTCTATTTATTTGACAGGAATCCACTTATGCTAAACAAAGGTGTCATTTTTTGTGCCTGTGGAATCAGACTGAACACAGAGGTATGTTATTTTGTTGTTATTTGAAACAATTAATGGTGAGAATCAAGAATCAACCGATTAATGGGGGGGGGGGGGTGTTCAGGATGGGTATGAGTGTATTTATTGGAGTTGGAAATGAACTTGTCTTTGTTGCCATTGGAAAACCCATTAATTTATTAGGCCATCTTAATTTAATACTTTGTCTCAAACCGGTTGCGCGCATTAGTAAAATTACCGCTTTTTGCACATTATTCAGGGTTTTTCTGCTGTAAAGTACTTCATCTTGACCAGAGTGAAACCTCCTTGAGAGATGAAAAGGAGGTCTATTGTTGTCAACTAGCTTGTCCCAGAGATTAAAAAGTTTTAAAAACTCTTAAAAGAAAAACGCATTAGCATCAGGAGACAAACTATTAAATTAAGATGGCCTTACTCTCCAAAATCTCAATTTCGCCAAAACTGGCGATGAGGCATTGTTCCACTGAGCCCTTGATATTATGCCCATACTTGTTTTGTTGTTTTTCAAAATCTTATTTCTATTGCATTTACACATTTACTTGACAGCAAGATAGCATAACACTTGGTTACATAAGAGAGGTGCTATCAAATGGAGTGATACAACATAACAGACATTGTCATAGTCAACCAGTATTCAGTGTTAATGATGCATATGAGTTGCAGAACCTCATCATGTCATGCAAGGTGAGTCCAACATAACAGACATTGTCATAGTCAACCAGTATTCAGTGTTAATGATGCCTATGAGTTGCAGAACCTCATGTCATGCAAGGTGAGTCCAACATAACAGACATTGTCATAGTCAACCCGTATTCAGTGTTAATGATGCCTATGAGCTACAGAACCTCATCATGTCATGTAAGGTGAGTCCAACATAACAGACATTGTCATAGTCAACCAGTATTCAGTGTTAATGATGCATATGAGGAGAACCTCATTATGTCATGCAAGGTGAGTCCAACATAACAGACATTGTCATAGTCAACCAGTATTCAGTGTTAATGATGCATATGAGTTGCAGAACCTCATCATGTCATGCAAGGTGAGTCCAACATAACAGACATTGTCATAGTCAACCAGTATTCAGTGTTAATGATGCATATGAGTTGCAGAACCTCATCATGTCATGTAAGGTGAGTCCAACATAACAGACATTGTCATAGTCAACCAGTATTCAGTGTTAATGATGCATATGAGTTGCAGAACCTCATTATGTCATGCAAGGTGAGTCCAACATAACAGACATTGTCATAGTCAACCCGTATTCAGTGTTAATGATGCCTATGAGCTACAGAACCTCATCATGTCATGCAAGGTGAGTCCAACATAACAGACATTGTCATAGTCAACCAGTATTCAGTGTTAATGATGCATATGAGTTGCACAACCTCATCATGTCATGCAAGGGTAGTCCAACATAACAGACATTGTCATAGTCAACCAGTATTCAGTGTTAATGATGCATATGAGTTGCAGAACCTCATTATGTCATGCAAGGTGAGTCCAACATAACAGACATTGTCATAGTCAACCAGTATCCAGTGTTAATGATGCATATGAGTTGCAGAACCTCATCATGTCATGCAAGGTGAGTCCAACATAACAGACATTGTCATAGTCAACCAGTATTCAGTGTTAATGATGCATATGAGTTGCAGAACCTCATCATGTCATGTAAGGTGAGTCCAACATAACAGACATTGTCATAGTCAACCCAGTATTCAGTGTTAATGATGCATATGAGTTGCAGAACCTCATCATGTCATGCAAGGTGAGTCCAACATAACAGACATTGTCATAGTCAACCAGTATTCAGTGATAATGATGCATATGAGTTGCAGAACCTCATCATGTCATGCAAGGTGAGTCCAACATAACAGACATTGTCATAGTCAACCAGTATTCAGTGTTAATGATGCATATGAGTTGCAGAACCTCATCATGTCATGTAAGGTGAGTCCAACAAAACAGACATTGTCATAGTCAACCAGTATTCAGTGTTAATGATGCATATGAGTTGCAGAACCTCATTATGTCATGCAAGGTGAGTCCAACATAACAGACATTGTCATAGTCAACCAGTATTCAGTGTTAATGATGCATATGAGCTACAGAACCTCATCATGTCATGTAAGGTGAGTCCAACATAATAGACATTGTCATAGTCAACCAGTATTCAGTGTTAATGATGCATATGAGTTGCAGAACCTCATTATGTCATGCAAGGTGAGTCCAACATAACAGACATTGTCATAGTCAACCAGTATTCGGTGTTAATGATGCATATGAGCTACAGAACCTCATCATGTCATGTAAGGTGAGTCCAACATAACAGACATTGTCATAGTCAACCAGTATTCAGTGTTAATGATGCATATGAGCTACAGAACCTCATCATGTCATGCAAGGTGAGTCCAACATAACAGACATTGTCATAGTCAACCAGTATTCAGTGTTATTGATGCATATGAGTTGCAGAACCTCATCATGTCATGCAAGGTGAGTCCAACATAACAGACATTGTCATAGTCAACCCGTATTCAGTGTTAATGATGCATATGAGTTGCAGAACCTCATTATGTCATGCAAGGTGAGTCCAACATAACAGACATTGTCATAGTCAACCAGTATTCAGTGTTAATGATGCATATGAGTTGCAGAACCTCATCATGTCATGCAAGGTGAGTTCAACAAAACAGACATTGTCATAGTCAACCAGTATTCAGTGTTAATGATGCATATGAGTTGCAGAACCTCATCATGTCATGTAAGGTGAGTCCAACATAACATACATTGTCATAGTCAACCCGTATTCAGTGTTAATGATGCATATGAGTTGCAGAACCTCATCATGTCATGTAAGGTGAGTCCAACATAACATACATTGTCATAGTCAACCCGTATTCAGTGTTAATGATGCATATGAGTTGCAGAACCTCATCATGTCATGCAAGGTGAGTCCAACATAACAGACATTGTCATAGTCAACCAGTATTCAGTGATAATGATGCATATGAGTTGCAGAACCTCATGTCATGCAAGGTGAGTCCAACATAACATACATTGTCATAGTCAACCAGTATTCAGTGTTAATGATGCATATGAGTTGCAGAACCTCATTATGTCATGCAAGGTGAGTCCAACATAACAGACATTGTCATAGTCAACCAGTATTCAGTGTTAATGATGCATATGAGTTGCAGAACCTCATCATGTCATGTAAGGTGAGTCCAACAAAACAGACATTGTCATAGTCAACCAGTATTCAGTGTTAATGATGCATATGAGTTGCAGAACCTCATCATGTCATGCAAGGTGAGTCCAACATAACAGACATTGTCATAGTCAACCAGTATTCAGTGATAATGATGCATATGAGTTGCAGAACCTCATGTCATGCAAGGTGAGTCCAACATAACATACATTGTCATAGTCAACCAGTATTCAGTGTTAATGATGCATATGAGTTGCAGAACCTCATTATGTCATGCAAGGTGAGTCCAACATAACAGACATTGTCATAGTCAACCAGTATTCAGTGTTAATGATGCATATGAGTTGCAGAACCTCATCATGTCATGTAAGGTGAGTCCAACAAAACAGACATTGTCATAGTCAACCAGTATTCAGTGTTAATGATGCATATGAGTTGCAGAACCTCATCATGTCATGTAAGGTGAGTCCAACATAACAGACATTGTCATAGTCAACCAGTATTCAGTGTTAATGATGCATATGAGTTGCAGAACCTCATCATGTCATGTAAGGTGAGTCCAACATAACAGACATTGTCATAGTCAACCAGTATTCAGTGTTAATGATGCATATGAGTTGCAGAACCTCATTATGTCATGTAAGGTGAGTCCAACAAAACAGACATTATCATAGTCAACCAGTATTCAGTGTTAATGATGCCTATGAGTTGCACAACCTCATCATGTCATGTAAGGTGAGTCCAACATAACAGACATTGTCATAGTCAACCAGTATTCAGTGTTAATGATGCATATGAGTTGCAGAACCTCATTATGTCATGCAAGGTGAGTCCAACATAACAGACATTGTCATAGTCAACCAGTATTCAGTGTTAATGATGCCTATGAGCTACAGAACCTCATCATGTCATGTAAGGTGAGTCCAACATAACAGACATTGTCATAGTCAACCAGTATTCAGTGTTAATGATGCATATGAGTTGCAGAACCTCATTATGTCATGCAAGGTGAGTCCAACATAACAGACATTGTCATAGTCAACCAGTATTCAGTGTTATTGATGCATATGAGTTGCAGAACCTCATGTCATGCAAGGTGAGTCCAACAAAACAGACATTGTCATAGTCAACCAGTATTCAGTGATAATGATGCATATGAGTTGCAGAACCTCATCATGTCATGCAAGGTGAGTCCAACATAACATACATTGTCATAGTCAACCAGTATTCAGTGTTAATGATGCATATGAGTTGCAGAACCTCATCATGTCATGCAAGGTGAGTCCAACAAAACAGACATTGTCATAGTCAACCAGTATTCAGTGATAATGATGCATATGAGTTGCAGAACCTCATTATGTCATGCAAGGTAAGTCCAACATAACAGACATTGTCATAGTCAACCAGTATTCAGTGTTAATGATGCATATGAGTTGCAGAACCTCATCATGTCATGCAAGGTGAGTCCAACAAAACAGACATTGTCATAGTCAACCAGTATTCAGTGATAATGATGCATATGAGTTGCAGAACCTCATCATGTCATGCAAGGTGAGTCCAACATAACAGACATTGTCATAGTCAACCAGTATTCAGTGTTAATGATGCATATGAGTTGCAGAACCTCATCATGTCATGTAAGGTGAGTCCAACAAAACAGGCATTGTCATAGTCAACCAGTATCCAGTGTTAATGATGCATATGCGTTGCAGAACCTCATCATGTCATGCAAGGTGAGTCCAACATAACAGACAATGTCATAGTCACTGGAGTGTTAACCCTAACCCAACTAGGACTCACTAAAGCTCACTATTAAAACCACTCTGCGTGCATGGATTCCACGGGACTTGATGACGCAATCAGACCAAGTCATATATACCCAGGGAATCGTTGGCGGGCCAACGTCACCTGTGTAGCTACATGCTGGGGATCTTCTGCGTGGCATGCGAGGGGTCCGAGGTTCAAATCCCGGGGGTGCCAAGTGACTTTCTTCCTCATCTTCCCTCCTTTTCGTTCCTTCTTTCCCTTCCGATAGCACAAAAACCACGGGAAGGGTTTAGGGTTAAGCTATATGCATGTTTTCCCTATATGCCTTCTTAACCCTAACCCAACTAGGACTCACTAAAGCTCACTATTAAAACCACTCTGCGTGCATGGATTCCACGGGACTTGATGACGCAATCAGACCAAGTCATATATACCCAGGGAATCGTTGGCGGGCCAACGTCACCTGTGTAGCTACATGCTGGGGATCTTCTGCGTGGCATGCGAGGGGTCCGAGGTTCAATCCCGGGGTGCCAAGTGACTTTCTTCTTCATCTTCTCTCCTTTTTCGTTCCTTCTTTCCCTTCCGATAGCATAAAAACCACGGGTAGGGTTAGGGTTAATGATGCATATGAGTTGCAGAACCTCATCATGTCATGCAAGGTGAGTTATATTGAGGCTATTGTTCACTCTAGCTTTTTATTAAAATAAATGGATCATTGATGCACTTATCAGTATGCATGTGACTTACAGAACATTACCGTGTAAATATGCAAGGCAAGTCAAATGGGTGAGTTGTGAGTTAAATGGGTGAGTATAGTGCAAAAGTGGAAATTTTGGAAATTGTTCATTTTTACTGAGGGTCAACTGGGTGGACAAGAGTACTGACTGGGGGATTTGCACCATGCCCCCTGTGGTGCTGCCACTAATCTGTAGCCATCATATTCATACCTATTTGGTACTAAAGAAACGGTAAAATGCCAAATAAAATAAAGTTGTACAATCCTACTTTGAACTTTTATATGGTGTTAAAGATCACAGTAAACTCATTATTTGTACTTTCTTTTTCTTTGTTGACAGGATTGTGACTTTCTCTATATAGTTGCATGACAGCAATGTGACAGTGAACTTTGATGAAACCAGGTAACCTGCAATAGACCCCATTGAATACTAGATTATCAAAACACTATCCACACTGGATTCCAGAAAACAATACATCAGACATGATTTGAATTGGTGATTCAATTGACCTTTTTGGTAAATCCCATAAGCCTTTGTGAGTACGCCTGAGATGTCGTCATTTGATGTCACGCCGACCTGCAATGCGCAGTAAAGCTGTTCGATAAACGAGGTGTGTATCGGTGCAGATCGACGTGACGTCAAATGATGAGTTCTCAGGTGTACTCGCAAAGGCTTATGGGATTTACCGAAAGGGTCGATTGTCATTCAGGAATACTTTGTTCCACCAATATGGCTGCCATTTCAATTTAAACCGGAAGATTGGTTTATTCGATAGGAGCAGCATTTCATGATCATGGATATTTTAAATGGGAATAATACTTCTATAGAGCCTTTTGACTGTGGCAATTCTAACAAAATGTTATACCACAAGAACCGATAAAACACAGTGAAAAAAGGGCCCTTTTTTTGGGTAAAGTGGTCACTGGGTTTTGGCATTTTTCTGGGTATAGCATGTATAAAAGGCCCTGTGGGCTACATTATAGAGTGACCACAAGAATGTGTGCTTGCACTAAAAAGGTGTCTGATTGTCTAAATTGGAAAATTAAAAAAATCATTAAATAGGTCGTGTCATATTTGAATTTGATGAATGGGCATACAGTTGTGTCTGCTCCGTTAGTTGACTTTTGACCATCAGGCCTAAAAAGAAGTTTATATTGCCATAAAAGCACTAAAGTCGGTAATTGTTTTTGTTTTTGTTTATTTTATTTTGCTACATACAATGTTAAAAATGCAAGTTTACCATAAGATATAAGGTAAACAATGATTTACAAGGTGTCTGAGGCTTGTTAAAAAAAATATATATCGGAGTTGTGCATTCTACAAATGTTTTACCAATTATATGAAAATTCAAATGTGAAAAATAAAACAAATTAGCTGTGGTCTAAGACCACGAACACAGCCGTGTTGTTACCCCTTAATGACCTTTGACCCCAAAATATATGAAAACCCCATAGACATTGGCTAATGTCAATGTATGTGTGCACGTGGCATCACTTTGCCATGTTATTTGTGGCAGAAGGGGCATTTTGAAGGTTTTTCGTCTCAGACCGGAAGTGACCCCTTAATGACATTTGACCCCAAATAAAAAAAATACCACATATAAATTGAGTAACCACAATTCATGTGTGAAAATACCGTTACTGTCCTATGTTTATCTTAGCAAATACAAAATTTTGAAGGTTTTTCGTTTTATACCGGAAGTGACCCCTTAATGACCTTTGACCCTAAATCTGTGTACACCCCATAGACACTGGGTAATGACAATGCATGTGTGCAATTAGCGCCACTGTCCTACAGAATCTGTGGAAGAAGATGCATTTTAAAGGTATTTCGTTTTATACCGGAAGTGACCTCTTAATGAGATTTGACCCCAAATAAAAAAATACCACATATACATTGGGTGACTGCAGATCACGTGTGAACATACCGTTACTGTCCCATGTTTTGCTTAGCTTATAAATTTTTTTTTAGGATATTTCGCTTTTTTACCGGAAGTGACCCCTTCATGACCTTTGACCCCAAATCTGTGTACACCCCATAGACACTGGGTAATAACAATACACGTGTGCAAGTGGCGTCTCTGTCCCACATAATTTGTGGAAGAAGATGCATTTTAAAGGTATTTCTTTTATACGGAAGTTACCCTTAATGAGCTTTGACCCTAAGTAAAAAAAATAGCACATATACATTGGGTGACTACAGATCATATGTGAACATACCGTTACTGTGCTATGGTTTACTTAGCTAATAAAAAATTTTGAAAGTTTTTCGTTTTATACCGGAAGTGACCCCTTAATGACCTTTGACCCCAAATCTGTGTACACCACATAGACACTGGGTAATAACAATGCATGTGTGCACGTGGGGTCACTGTCCAACGTAAGTTGTGGGAGAAGATGCATTTTAGTTGAAATCACGTTTTTGACCCCTGTGACCCCTGCATGACCTTTGACCCCACAAGTTTCATGTGACATGTAGGGGCACGGTCAATGATCATTGTGACCAAGTTAGGTCAAAATCGATGTAAGCATGTGAGTGCTAGAGCAAATGTAATGGTTGACAGAAGAAAGAAGAAGAAGAAAGAAAGAACCTGTAAGAAAAAAGACACAGCCGTGACTAACGTCACGGCTGTGTAAGTATGACCCTATTTTCTCAGATTTTTGGGTCAGTCATAAAAGGGCAATGCAGATTTTTTTAGGCCTTATTGTAAGTTAAACAAAAGTGTATATGTGACACGATCTGCTCCATGGGGGCCAAAGGAGGTATTTTTTGAAAATTGAGTAACTATAATTATTACCTTATACAAACAATAGGCTATCAGATACTGAAAACACCAAAGGTCTAGCATACTTGGTTCTTAAGTTCTGAAACTTTGTGATGTGTATTTTCTTATGTATTTAATTGTTTTTTACTCCATATTTTTGCCTTTATCTCAATTTCAAATTTGCCGCCTTAGGCCCCATGGACCAGATCATGTCACAGGATTATGTGACACAATCTGGCCCATGGAAACCAAAGGAGGCAAATTGAAAATTGAAAAAACAATAAAATACATAAGAAAATAGCAGAGTGAGCGTTCACCTATCATGCTGTGTCGAGGCCGTAACAAACGCAGCAGAAATCACCTCGAAGGAGGAAATATCTAAATTTGTCACTTTTGAAACTCGGCCTTCTGTCATTCAAATGCCAATTGCTTAGTGGAATAAAGTCGCATCATGACGAAGGAGGTATCAAAGTACACAGAACAAAATTTTCAATCTATTGATTAATTTATTTTGCAATTTAGTTTTAGTGTCTTTAAGAAATGGCTTTTGTTTTAAGTGTTTGGATACCATTGGTATACAGTATATTTGGCAGTGATAAGAACTGATTTAATTAAATGAACGTTCCAGATTATTGTATTCATCTATGCCATAGCTATAATTTGATGTCTCTCAGTTATATATTGTATTTGATGTTTCATTTGTTCCCCTGAATATTCAACCATATCCCGGGAACCATATTCAGCACTTTGTCCTTTAGTTAAGGCACTTTATAAATGCTGTTTAATAATATTAATATTTGTATTTGAAATTTAAGTGTTGTTAATATTGTGTAAAGAGTGTGTATATTGAAAATAAATCTATTTATATAAAGCAGTGCACAGACATTATCTTCCTTTGATGTGACATAAGAGTACCAGTGTTTACATAATTATGCTAACGTCCCATTTTCAGCTATAGTTTACGGAAACCAGAGTTCTTTGATGAAACAGATATAAATATATATAATCTCAATTGTCCAATTTCATGCATTCCTACACCTCAATAGCAGCCATAGCTGGGTCCCATCCCACCTGAAATGTGAAATAATGCAGCCATGGCAGGGATTTTAAACCGCATTACATCACCCATGTTACACATCTAGACAAACCAATGATGACAGTTTACAACGCAATACAATATAACAGATATTTATGCGGCTTTTACCCACCCAATTAGGCAGTCACAATACCTGTTTGGTGCGTATGGAACCCAGTAATGGTGGAATGAATTCTGACCATCTCTTGGCTCGTGGATTGGTCTTTAGCTCCAAGTAGACCCTCGATATAGAAAAATCCAATGGGCTAAGTGATGGTCAGAATATTATATTATATTGTATCAATATTATATTGTATTCCTTTGTAAACATTCTTTTGTCTTCGTTAACAGGGGTTATCAGCTGGGATGGGTCACCCAGCTATGTCTGCCATTGAGGTGTAGGAATGGGTGAAATTAGATTCATCTACAGGAACAGAATTGTAAATAAAATATTAAATATTCAGGGGAAACAAGACTGGGAACTAATTAGTTGATGCACCAACAACACAGCAAATTAATAACCAAGGTATTATAGCCATCGATATAATTAATTTGCACCACTACAAGTCTATTGAATGCCATTACGTAATACACATTGTAACATATTCCGTCCAAAAAAGAAGTAACTATGCTTTCATCTATATCAAGTTGCCGGTTTATTTAGCTAATTCAAAATCAAGGCATCAAAATAAGTATTACATAACCTGGAAATTATAGTATATCATCAGTTACTTGTCAGAAATAAGTGGATGATAATGAGATGATTAGCTAAAAACTGATAAAGAGAAGCAAAACTGAAAATATACATTATTTGCTGAAAATATACCATTCTAATAAAACAAAACCTCATAAAATTTATTTTACACCAAAGCGCTAATCAGGGCAGTCAAAATAGTATTATATCATGGAGAAAGAAATCCACTAATAATATATTTGCCCAGAATTGCCTTAATTGCCCAGAATTGCCCTATCTTACAAAATATGTGAAATTTTCTTTCCATTAATTTATTATAGCCGCCAACAACTAATCATCTATACAGTTTGAAGGCTTGTGAGTTGTCTCCTCTGCAGCCAGTTTGGTTACGCTCCCTCCACATGTTTGTGTGGAGGGTTAGGGAGCGTAACCAAACTGGCTGCAGAGCAGACTAGCTCATTAGAAGCCAGAATTATCTAAAAAAAAACAATATTATTCAGTGGCCTTGAATTTAATTATTTGTAATCACCAATATCTACAGCAGATATAGTAGAAGACCAGCCTGTAGAGTCCGTGACTAAATCATAGAACAAAAGTTTTGGGATCTTTGATCGATTCTGAATAAATTTAGCTTGGGCTCACCTCTTGTTATGTGTCAGACCTTTCAAGAGGGCGCTATGACAAAAAATGTTCAAAGGTCAACAACCTTTTTGAATTCTGACCATAGTTATAACGTCTGATTTTGGTGTCTAATTATATGTTTTCTAGCATGATAAATACAACTAAGCAAATTAAGAAACTATACAAGGAACCGATGACCCTCTTTTGAAACATGGCTGCCAAAAGCATCCATATTGTAATTAGTAGGTCATCGGTTCCTTAAGTTTTTTAAGTTGTGTAATTGTATTTCTCATGCAAGAAAACATATAATTAGACACCAAAATCGGACGTTGTTAACTATGGTCAGAATTCAAAAAGGTTGTTGACCTTTGAACATTTTTCGTCAGATCCCAAAATGACTCTCAAACTTTTGTTCTATGATTTAGTCACGGACTCTACAGGCTGGTCTTCTACTAATAATTAGTTACTTCATTAACACCAATATCAGCAGTAGATAGGTACTTCATCAACACCAATATCAGCAGTAGAAGGTACTTCATCAACACCAATATCAGCAGCAGATAGTTGCTTCATCAACATCAATATCAGCAGTATATAGGTACTTCATCAACACCAATATTTACAGCAGATAGTTACTTAAAAGAAAAAGGATTATAGGCGGTACCAACATAAAAACACAAAATTTCGATTTCATTCACAATTTTTCATAATTTTTTTTATAATTCTCCCCTTTTTTCTGCCACCCTGGGTCAAAAATAGTCTATTGTTAACCCAATTTCTTTTTCACCAACGCCTTCCGTGTACCGACGGCCTTACATGAACCGACGGCCATGCCCCCCCCCCCACTGGCTACGCCACTGAGTAGATAGGTACTTCATCAACATCGATATCAGCAGCAGATAGTTACTTCATCAACACCAATATCAGCAGCAGATAGTTACTTCATCAACACCAATATCTACAGCAGATAGTTACTTCATCACTGCAGCAGATAGTTACCTCATCAACACCAATATCAGCAGTAGATAGGTACTTCATCAACACCAATATCAGCAGTAGATACGTACTTCATCAACACCAATATCAGCATTAGATATATAGTTACTTCACCAATATCAGCACATATAATTACTTCATCAATACCAATATCAGCAGTAGACAGGTACTTCATCAACACCAATATCAGCAGTAGATAGGTTCTTCATCAACACCAATATCAGCAGTAGATAGTTACTTCATCAACACCAATATCAGCAGTATATAGTTACTTCCTCAATGCCAATATTAGCAGTAGATAGTTACTTCATCAACACCAATATCAGCAGTAGATAGGTTCTTCATCAACACCAATATCAGCAGTAGATAGTTACTTCATCAACACCAATATCAGCAGTAGATAGTTACTTCCTCAATGCCAATATTAGCAGTAGATAGTTACTTCATCAATACCAATATCAGCAGTAGATAGCTACTTCATCAACACCAATATCAGCAGTAGATAGTTACTTCCTCTGTGCCAATATTAGCAATAGATAGTTACTTCATCAATACCAATATCAGCAGTATATAGTTACTTCATCAACACCAATATCAGCAGTAGATAGTTACTTCCTCAATGCCAATATTAGCAGTAGATAGTTACTTCATCAACACCAATATCAGCACAGATAGTTACTTCATCAACACCAATATCAGCACAGATAGTTACTTCATCAACACCAATATCAGCAGCAGATAGTTACTTCCTTACTGCCAATATTAGCAGTAGATAGTTACTTCATCAACACCAATATCAGCAGCAGATAGTTACTTCCTCAATGCCAATATTAGCAGTAGATAGTTACTTCATCAACACCAATATCAGCAGTAGATAGTTACTTCCTCAATGCCAATATTAGCAGTAGATAGTTACTTCATCAACACCAATATCAGCAGTACCGGTAGATAGTTACTTCATCAACACCAATATCAGCAGTAGATAGTTACTTCATCAACACCAATATCAGCAGCAGATAGTTACCTCATCAACACTAATATCAGCAGTAGATAGTTACTTCATCAACACCAATGTCAGTAGTAGATAGGTACTTCATCAACACCAATATCAGCATTAGATAGGTACTTCATCAACACCAATATTAGCAGTAGATAGGTACTTCATCAACACCAATATCAGCAGTAGATAGTTACTTCATCAACACCAATATCAGCAGCAGGTAGTTACTTCATCAACACCAATATCAGCAGTAGATAGGTACTTCATCAACACCAATATCAGCAGCAGATAGTTACCTCATCAACACCAATATCAGCAGTAGATAGGTACTTCATCAACACCAATATCAGCAGCAGATAGTTACCTCATCAACACTAATATCAGCAGTAGATAGTTACTTCATCAACACCAATATCAGTAGTAGATAGGTACTTCATCAACACCAATATCAGCATTAGATAAGTACTTCATCAACACCAATATCAGCAGTAGATAGTTACTTCATCAACACCAATATCAGTAGTAGATAGGTACTTCATCAACACCAATATCAGCAGCAGATAGTTACCTCATCAACACCGATATCAGCAGCAGATAGTTACCTCATCAACACCAATATCAGCAGTAGATAGGTACTTCATCAACACCAATATCAGCATTAGATAAGTACTTCATCAACACCAATATCAGCAGTAGATAGGTACTTCATCAATACCAATATCAGCATCAAATAGTTACTTCATCAACACCAATATCAGCAGTAGATAGTTACTTCCTCAACACCAATATTAGCAGTAGATAGGTACTTCATCAACACCAATATCAGCAGTAGATAGTTACTTCATCAATACCAATATCAGCAGTAGATAGTTACTTCCTCAACACCAATATTAGCAGTAGATAGGTACTTCATCAACACCAATATCAGCAGTAGATATGTACTCATCAATGTTACTTTCAGCACAGAACCTATTGAACCCTCCAGTAAATCAATTTAAATAAAATTCGTAGGGGGTCTACAAACAAAAGTTGTACATTTAATGTTTTTATAATATAAAACTTGCATACATTGAAATATAATTTGAGGGCGCTATTTTAGAGCTCGCTGAGAAAACGAGGTGAAGAACCACCCATACATAGTACATTGAAACATAATTTATGTTAATTTTTCATTGTTCTGCAATATTTCAAATATTGGCCCAACGGCCTCAAAGTGAGCGAAGAAAACAGATATTTTTACGTGTATTTCAATGGGGGCGATTATTTAGCATGGTGCATCCTATATACGATTATACGCCAAACATACGCCATTTAATGTCATTGACGTATGAGAGAGCATTGGCATACGTTGGTTGATCGAGGTTGACTGAAAATTTTAGAAAATTTTCACGGCCGTGTTTTTTGGCATGTAGCAATACTTTCATTGTACGCCTAAACATACGTCATTGTCGTATGTGAAAGGCTAAAAACATTGATGATAGGTACGTGTTCTCGCGATACGTGTTCTGCAAACTTGCTCATCGCTCTCAGTATCTCAGTATGATCTCAGTATGCAATGTAATGATTTTATATAATAATTATACGTCATATTCAATATTAAGTCATATATTTTAGCCCAATTATGAAAAAGGAAGTTGTCTAAAATTCTATTAGTTTTTCAGCAAATTAACATCCCCATGATAAACTAGAATCTTGGTGCGTAGTTTAGCTTATGCATTATATTTAGTAGCCGCTATATACTTTTCTTTTAATAGCATTTTTACTTGGCATATGTGCATTCCCTCTTGCTTCAATTCCAGACTGACTTTTTGTATGTTTTAATATCATCAACACCAATATAAATAGAAAATAGTTGCTTTCATATTTCCCGTTCGGTTCTCTGTCCTGTTACCAATGAGTTAAAGGCGTGATTGTCACTTTATCACGTGCAATAAATAGGTTTGAATTCCCAATTTATCTTAACATGCCTTACGTGGCCTCATCAATAGTTTTCCTGACTGTGAAAGTTTATACACAAGGGGTACATACAGCAAAGAATTATGTACAGGTTCGAGTCCCAGCGGGGTTTGGTGATTCTTTCCTTTTTCTAGCTTTCCTTATTAGTCTGTCTTTCATCTTGAAGTTCCTTTGTTTATTTTCTAGTTTCTTTCTGTTTTTTCTTTCTTTCCTTCTTTCTTGGTATTAATTTATTTATTTCCTACTTCATTTGTTTCTGTCTTTCAAGGAGATGGTTACCTCATCAACACCAATATCTACAGCAGATAGTTACTTCATCAACACCAATATCTACAGCAGATAGTTACTTCATCAACACCAATATCAGCAGCAGATAGCTACTTCATCAACACCAATATCAGCAGTAGATAGGTACTTCATCAACACCAATATCAGCAGCAGATAGTTACTTCATCAACACCAATATCAGCAGTAGATAGGTACTTCATCAATACCAATATCAGCATCAAATAGTTACTTCATCAACACCAATATCTACAGCAGATAGTTACTTCATCAACACCAATATCAGCAGCAGATAGCTACTTCATCAACACCAATATCAGCATCAAATAGTTACTTCATCAACACCAATATCAGCAGCAGATAGTTACTTCATCAACACCAATACCAGCAGTAGATAGGTACTTCATCAACACCAATCAGCATCAAATTGTTACTTCATCAACACCAATATCAGCAGTAGATAGGTAATTCATCAACACCAATATCAGCATCAAATAGTTACTTCATCAACACCAATATCAGCAGCAGATAGTTACTTCATCAACACCAATATCAGCAGTAGATAGGTACTTCATCAATACCAATATCAGCATCAAATAGTTACTTCATCAACACCAATATCAGCAGCAGATAGTTACTTCATCAACACCAATATCAGCAGTAGATAGGTACTTCATCAATACCAATATCAGCATCAAATAGTTACTTCATCAACACCAATATCTACAGCAGATAGTTACTTCATCAACACCAATATCAGCAGCAGATAGCTACTTCATCAACACCAATATCAGCATCAAATAGTTACTTCATCAACACCAATATCAGCAGCAAATAGTTACTTCATCAACACCAATACCAGCAGTAGATAGGTACTTCATCAACACCAATCAGCATCAAATAGTTACTTCATCAACACCAATATCAGCAGTAGATAGGTAATTCATCAACACCAATATCAGCATCAAATAGTTACTTCATCAACACCAATATCAGCAGTAGATAGGTACTTCATCAATACCAATATCAGCATCAAATAGTTACTTCATTAACACCAATATCAGCAGCAGATAGTTACTTCATCAACACCAATATCAGCAGTAGATAGGTACTTCATCAACACCAATATCAGCAGTAGATAGGTACTTCATCAATACCAATATCAGCATCAAATAGTTACTTCATCAACACCAATATCAGCAGCAGATAGTTACTTCATCAACACCAATATCAGCAGTAGATAGGTACTTCATCAATACCAATATCAGCATCAAATAGTTACTTCATCAACACCAATATCAGCAGTAGATAGTTACTTCATCAACACCAATATCAGATAGTTACTTCATCAACACCAATATCAGATAGTTACTTCATCAACACCAATATCAGCAGTAGATCGGTACTTCATCAACACCAATATCAGCATCAAATAGTTACTTCATCAACATCATTATCAGTAGCAGATAGTTACTTCATCAACACCAATATCTACAGCAGATAGTTACTTCATCGACACCAATATCAGCAGTAGATAGGTACTTCATCAACACCAAAAAGGAACAGTTGTCTAAAATTCTATTAGTTTTCCGACAAATTAACGTCCCCGTAACGTCCCACTTGAATCTTGGTGCGTAGGATAGCTTAGACATATTTATGCATTATGTTTGGCAGCCGTTTTTATAGGCCGCTATAGTTTGATCAGCTCTTAATCGGCGGGCCTTATAACATTGCGGATTAATATCAATATATTTTAGCTGTGGTACTTATGATCCTTTGTGCAGTTGGGCCTCATGATAATGGTAGGCTATTATTTATTCAGGTGCACACATGATGGATCAAAGAGGAAGCATTCTTAAACACTTGAGAACGTTCCTGCAATCTTATTGGTTCTTACCCAGCTTTACCCGTGTGATATGACACGATATCACACGGGTCAGCACGTGTGCGTCAACGCGATATGCGTACTCGCTATTTGGACCAATCGGAGGGGCACAGCAACAACGAGACTGATCGATTTTAAGCCCTAGGTAATTCCTTGCAAAATGTAGATTTAATTTGATTAAAATTTGTATGATATTTTTATTTGAATTGAAGTGTTTAAGAATGAGAATAAAGGTATTGTTTTTAGCCGCTGTCGTGCATCTATTGTCTTATATAACACGGGCGACATCATTATTTTTGGCGTAAAACAACTCGGCGAAAATATGAGACGATAGATGCATTCCAGGGGCTAAAAACAATACCTTTATTCTCTAACTAGTGCACTATCCATGCCTTATTACTCATTCTCTCATAATTAAAAGCACAATTTTAACACAAATATATTATTTAATAATTCAACAGTTTTATTTTCTTTTTTCTGTGATAATATAATCTGTAATAATAATTAACATAACATACAACATAATGACATGTAATATGGAAACAAGTATACATGATTTACAATGAAAGAACAAATATAAATGATACACAACTATATCAGAAGGTAAGGAAAGCATATGCAATAGCTGCCCTATAAAATATTTGTCAATTTTTGCATTCAGTATCATAGACATTTACAGATATGACACCTGGCAGCTATTGCAGATGGGCTTTCTTTTATTACCTCCTCAACATATTAGGTGGTTTCAACTGAATTAGCTCCAATAAGGAGAAAACAATATGGTGGGAACAACTATAAATCTAGAATTACTAGTAATATGATTAAAGTTACCACGGCATTTAATTTGCCATAGAAACTAAATACTATGGTAACTAAACCACACTGTCAAGTGCAAGTGCATGATGGATGGTGTGGGGGGGGGGGCTTAATCTAACAAGCATTTTTTTGATATTTAGCAATTTGGAACAACAATCACTAAATATTTAGTCAGAATTTCATGCAAACTTCTGCAGACTACGATAATAAAATCTGAACAGCACACATTTATTTTCTGATTCTGATTTTCCTTTCACAGTATCATTTTTAAAAATCATGATACTATCTAATTGTTTAAAGGAGCTGTGTCAGTTTGCACCAATCAATGTCCTATGTCTCAAGTTTTTCTTATGTTTGTAATACTTGTTCATACACTAATGACCATCTAGAAATAATTAAGCATAAATTGATGTTCTTTATCATGTTTAATTGACAAAATTCCAGATTCGGAACTCAATTCCAAACATAATTCAATATAAAGTGCTCACAATATACATCTTATTTTCAATAGATAGATTTTTGTTTTTAAATAACTGCTTGGCAGGCTCTCTGAGTATCCAATCTATCACAACAAGGTACTGTTTTCTCATCTGTTATTTTCATGATATCTGACACAACCCTTTTTTAGTCTTCATAATGTATAACAGTGAACACTCTGTCCCATAAATGTGTGCTGGAGTTATGGTGTGGTGCATTGAAGGGGATCAGCCTATGCTTTCTAAATTATGTTCTGTTTTTGGTCAATGTTTTTTACTTTACTACACATTTAACAAATCTGATATTTGGCTAAATTTACCTACCTAAGGGAACAAACCATAAGTTTAATGACGTCCTACGGACTGAAGTCCTTTCATTGGGGGAGGGGTCAAAAAGTCTGATTACATTTCTAAAAAAACTAAATAAAATATCTATCAAAGTTGATCGCTTACCAGGAAATAGAGATTAGACTTACGTTAGATTGTGGGAGGGTAAGGATCAGCCTCCTAACAAAATAACTTTCGTTAATAGGGGGTCATCAAACTTTTGGGTTGCTTTCAAGCATTCTATCATTTTGCTATAGGTAAGACTCAATATATAGTCAGGATTTTTGGATGCAAACCTTTTCACACTTTTTAAAAAAGTGTATGAGCTAGAATTTAAAGATCTCCGGGTTAAACACCCCTATGAAATTGTCCATCTTCAGTCTTCCCTCCATTTGGCCATGGAAAAATCAACATTAATGTCTGTTGCTCAAGTATGATTTAAATTATTTATGATACCACACAGTAAAACCTTAATGAATATTTTCAGGTAAAAATGCATCCACAAATCTGAATACACATCAGCTTAAAACAGGTCCAGATGGAAGTTTTCAAGACATGCTAAAATTTCTATTTTCTAAACTACAAAAGCACCATTTGCTTTGAGTTTTCGATCTAGATGAATTTATGAATACACATATACAGCACTGTCATTTAATGTCTTGCAATTCTGACGAGTCACTAAAGGTCAAAGGTTGGAGGTCAAATTTGGTATCTACCTACAAGGTATCTGTAAGATACAACATAACATGTTACTTCAATACATACATATGACAAAACAGGGCCGCAGTAAGGTTGACAATATTGGGTGTTGCCATCAAGAATTGGGGCACCAAAAATGGGGTTTGTGTCAAAATTGACTTGCTACGGTCCTGTTACAAAATAAATGATGTACATTTTGTTCAATGCTTCATACATACTACTGTACATAAATAATTAACATCAGTAACCTGAAAAATGGAAGAACAAAAAATAAGAAACAAATAAAGTGATATTTTTCATAGTAATGAATGTTTGAGTTTGTTTCTCCTAATTTTGTTTTTTGAAGATCAGTCCACAAAACTTAGAAGTACAATACAATAAAACAATATCATATAATTACTAAAACAATATCACATGATTATTAAAAAAAAATTAACATTCACCATTTCTTATAAAATACAAAATTATACGAGCTGTTAAAATATATTAAACTATCAATTGTTATTATTATAAATACTTGGCAAGATACAAAGTGTGGAATATTTTATAATATTCTGAGTATTTTTGTTGTTTATTTATATTGATAATGTCCAATACCTTTATTGATCAACTTCAATATTATGATAGCTCAAATTTGTATCAATTTTTAAAATGTTACCACAAAGGTAAATATCATTAAAAACATTAGACACTGCCCTTTTTCTACTGCTCTCAAAATACAACAAAGTATCTTACCAATGCTGGTGCTTCCTTTATACTTGGAAAGAGCAGCATAGGCCATCCAATGGCAGCACCCACATTTTGCACCAAGAACTTTTTCCAGGGGTGGGGGGAAGTGAAGCCATCCTTTCCAGTGCTGCCACTAATGCATTCATAGATGCAGGTCCCAAATTACTGTGAATATCTAGTTTTATCAAAATTAGTACTCCGCCTCAGCTATCTAAATCTTGTGAAGTTTGTTTATATTAAGGCCAGCACAGCTGCATATTTAATGAGACCACAATGAAACTGTGATTCCATATTGTTCATTTTGAGCAGTGATATAAAACGATAATGACAAATTGTCAGATATTTTTACCCTTGGTAGGGATTTCTGGCAATTTTTTTTTATAACAATTCGAAAAAAATGCCATTAACTATTAAAATTGCACCATTGTTGATTAATGATTTATAAAACAGTCTGCCAAAATGCAAACAACCTTATTTACATAATTTTTACAAATTTACAAACATTTTTACTGATTTATTTTTTAATAGCCAATGTTTTTGTTTAACTTGGAAAATATCTACAACAACTTAATGTTACAAAAATTAAGTCCTTTTTTTTAAGCAACTTATTGACAATAAACCTATTTAGAATTGTCCAATTGTTTTTTGGTGGTCTTTTCACAAATGAGCTTAACCCTATTAGTTTCCTACATTACTTCTGACTGAGTTTCCTACATTACTTCTGATTGGTTAATAACATGATATAATCATTGAAGTAACCAATCATAAACTTTTAGCAAGCTTAATCCATTTCAGTGGTCTCACTATTCTTACCACATCTCTGATTAGCTAAATACATGATATAGCCCTCGTTGTAACCAATCAAAATGGTTCTAAGTTAGAGGCAGATAATTTGGCCAGCATTGACCATGGGGTTAGAATCACAATTAAGAATAATTGTGATTTGTCATTAATTAACTAATAGCTACATATATTGTACAAAGTAGGTTGCAATTACTTAGTGTACCACTGTCATATATCAGTTCTTGCCCGAAATGGAACGACAATTTGCATCAATCTTTACTCTTCAGGATTATAAATGTCTCACTAAAGTATTGGCACAATCCAAACAAGCATCCAAAGTGTGCATGGTGAAATAATCAGAGATACACTATTATCCCTCCATGACCAACACCCAACGTGGCGGAGTTGGTACTCTCTGGTTCTACGTCGTTGAATATTTCACATCAGTCATACTCCCAAGGTAAAAGACAGCATCTTCTATGAATTTACAAAGCAGATACTGAGTTTTCACTTGGGGACATCAGAGCTGTGATAATCCTATTAAAAATATGCATTTTTGCATCTGGTGTAATACTGCCAAACATGAAATGTGGTCTTCTAAATGCACTAGTGTAATTTGGCTATTCAGATAAAGCTTCATTTGCAGAAAATAGTTATTTTATTGCTGAGTTGTTTGTATTTGTTTAAAGCTTAAGAACAATGTTTAGCGTCCCCTTTTAACCAAGTAATTTTAGTTTAAAGAGCAGACATCACACTGCTTCAGCAACATTGTCGGTTAACATCATATACAAGATATACAATTTAGACTGCTAGATTTGACACTAGTTTACAAAGATACAGACTGTGTACAGTAAGCCAAGCAATATAGTTATATAAGAGGCTCAGGTTAGGATTTTTGAAACTAAAATTCCTGTCTCAAGATTAATGGTACTAGTGCAAAAGATTTGTTTATAGTAAATGATTCTCCCGAAGGAACTCGACAACAACCTCATGTAATTTCAAAAATCTTTTACAACAATCATATATTAGACATATATTCATGCACACACTGGGCCAAATTCTGCACCCTGTGGAACACCCCCACCTAGTTATGCCACATGGAAACATAGATGATAGCAAATTAAGCTTGCATAACTTCAGTCCAACTATCAATATAATAATCTCATAGGAAAGCACACAGTTTACATTAAATGTCTCATCATACAAAGTATTTTGGTAACATTTTCCTTTTCTCAATTTACAAGAGGCTATTCCAGTTGAAATCCATACACCCCCTATGAAAGACATGACCTTATTCTCCCACAAAGGGAGTCTGAATTTCAAAATGGGTTACCTGAATGGATGACTCCATTTGAAATCTACACCCCCTGTGTGGGACATTAAAGTCATGTCTATCATAGAGTGTGGATAGACATCAATTGGAATAGGCCAACTCCTTTTGATTTTGACAAACCAATTTACTATACAATTTGTACATTATTACAAAACAATTATGTGCATCATTATGTCGTATTGATTGAGTCCATAGCACACTTTTTCAATCAAAACTAACTTTGACTCCTCAGCAATACATCTTGGGAGCCAAATGCAACTCGTAATCATTCTCACGATCACTTTCGTTGTATGAGTCAAGGTCTGGAAGTTCTTTCTTCACCTGGATACTTCTGCTGGAAGTTTTTAAGGTACTACAGAGTTCATCCAGGACTTCATCTGACCTCAAATTAAAGTGGCCATCATTGTCCCAACAAACAAGCAGACATTCCACATCTTCATACCGTTGTCTGCTTTTTCAAACCGTTGTCTGCTTCTGGAAGCGTGCATACAGTTTATCACCAATGGCCTCTTGGAGCGAGTTGAGCACGTCAAAAGATTGCACTTTTTGTTGGAACACCAGTTTCTTGAAAGCGTCGCTCTTCTCGACGAGTTCGGGCAGATTCTTGAGGAAGTAGGCATGACAGTATTCTATTAGCACTTCTGAGTTGTACAACTGTAACAGATGAAAGAAATAAAAGTATATCAATAAGACATGAAGATATATAGAATTACCCTTTCAAACAAGGAAAACAGACGAGGAAATGTACAAAAACACATCTGATGTGAGTCAACCTGTTAATTAACTATTGCTGACATGGTCAATTCTACTGATATTAGAAGGGTCAATATAAAATATAACATGTTTGTAAGTTTTCTGCAACTTTTTGACTTTCAATTAACTTTTTGCTACACCCTTGGTTTAGGATTTTGATGGAAAAAGTGAGTTACATGTAGTTGACAAAACTAGTATAAAGTATTGTCTTATTCCATATTAGGTAATACATGAAACATATCACTTTATATTAACAGATTTCACAAACACAGCAAACCTGACACAGCAAACACCACACCACCTGTATCAATTTGTTTAAAAAGTTGTGTTTTATCAAGTAGAGAGTGTCATCAAAATGGTCAAATCTCTCTTTCCTGTCACATTCCTATGACTTGGCATCTTTTATTGTATGAGGAAGACACGTAATTGCTGTCAGAATATGTGATGATATCAAGTGAAGGGTGTTTAAATCCTAATTTTATCTCTTGATTTCATCTATTTAGAGTTTTTGTAAAATCAGTTACAAGGGGTCTGCAGAATAAGGTCTTAGATCACAACTTTCCATCCTACCACAAAGGTAAAATTTCTGTATTCCTACAAATTATCATGGATGTCCAGAAAGTATCAAACAATGAGTTTCTTCTTACATTCTTAAGTCAGGATTTTTTTCTTTAATTTTTACCTCATGTGGATAAAATAATGTTACTATATAGCTAAGCAAAAACACACGAAATCCAGTTGGTGAGCATGCGGTCGAGCAAGCGGTACTTTGCAGCACTTTCTTTAAAGTCCAAGGGTAGGAATTGTGTTCTCTTTAATCAACTTTTGATCCCTATGGTCAAATTCACAATTTCCAGTTCCATTTGGGTCACTTCCCCCCCCCCCCCACCTTGAACCCAATCAAGATTTGAGAACCTCCCTAAGGGTTACAACAGATGTTGTTTTGTATAGTAGGAAACAGAAGTATATATGCACTGATTTTTTTGTCTTTATCTCAAAATCAGATTTCCCCTCCGACATGCTCCTTATTCAGCTGGCTCTAGGACAGATAACCTGATGTTCCTGTCACCTAGCTGAACATTTTGCAAGGAAAGGATGACAGGCAAATCTAAATCAGATAATTGCATTTCATCCTCGTCAATGAGAAACAGGCCAAATTTAGCAGGCACATGATAACGGTCATAGTTCCTGTAACAGTTATGGTGTACATCAATACACTTCAATGATTGGATTAATGTATGAATCACACTCAGGGTAGTACTTTTATTCCAAGGGTGTTCCAAGTGATCAGGAGGAACCACTGGCTCAAAATACCACACAGTAGGGCCACTATGACCTCAATTATTTAATACTATAACCATAATATGAGAGGAAAATTTTGTATGGCAGGCCTATGATCCCAAAATGAAGACCGTTCTGTATATTCCTTTACAAAAAAGTTTGATCCCTTCATATTTCATACATACCATCCTACTCTTAACTCATTGTAGCTGAAAGATGAATGGTGTGTTGCTGCATATACATCCCTATCATTTCGTGAACACCAGGGGCATTTGCAGGATTTTTTGCGGGGTGTGGAATTTCCAAAATGTGGACTTTTTCTAACTTGCTTATATGCAAAAAGTAGACAATCCCTCCCCCCCCCCGAAAAAATGGGCTAATTTGAACAGTTCAACAAGAAATGTGATCCATTTGGTGAAATTTCTTCATAATTTTGTCCTTCCTTGGTACATTTGATATGTTCCTCTGAAAAGTACACCTTTCTGTAAACATGGGGGTGGGCTGGCCACAACCCTTTATCATACATCATAAAACAAGAGCGAGATGAACTTTGCAACTTGATTGTGTGTTCATTCTCATTATCTTTTCTATTTTGTTTTGTCTCCTATTTTTGCCTTTATTTCAATTTAAACATAACAAAAAGTTTGTTTTATCTGATTTCATGAGACCATGTCACATATGACCTTGATTCATACCCTGCACTTTCTATTAACTTGTGCACGCACACAGCATTACATACATAAATACTTATTAACCATTTGTGATATGATATGCATGTTGAAAGACCCACTAGATCTGATTTAAGCCCATATTCTTAACTATGCACCTATTGACAAACTGATGTAAGGAAGGAGCATCTATAATAGCTGCCTTTAGTTTAGCTGCCTTGAATTATATTTTGATAGGTGTGCTGCCATTTTACTCTGGGGGTGGGGGTACGGATGATAGTGTCTTTGAAATGAGTAGCAATTGTGGTCTCTGGGTTCATCAATAACTCCTTTTGCAATCCCATATTTTGTTTATCCATGTGTGAAAATAGTGACATTTCTTAAAATTTGAGTCAAATTATTGCTCAGGCAACATGAAAACAATATATGTGTTGACAAAATTGCTCAAAATAGGAAAGAATTGTACATAAAGGGCTGTACAAATCCCAAAATCTAACTTTTTTGTATAACCTTAGGGGCATACGATTCACAAAATGTTCATGGATCAAAAAATTATTGAGGCAATCCCTCCCAAAATCAACCCTCAGGGTAGTGGATCTTGACATGTTAACTTGAATCTATCAAGTCACCTTATCATGAACAGTTTAAAAGTTACCATCAAGCTATACTCTCATATTATTGCAAAGGAAATGCAACATAAAGCAGCTATTGAACTTGGGCCTTAGTTAGATGAAGACACTCATCTAATCACAGCAAGTCAATTGGGATTCATCACTGGCTTCCTGCCATGTGTCTCTTTGACAACTGTCTTCGGAAACATCTACTTAAACCATTTTGTCCGGTTTTTTTCTTTCTTATAGCCAAAGTATGTCAATGCCATTCATCTTATCAAGGAACCCTGGATTAGGGTCTGCTATCAATCAAATTGCCAATATTGCAAAACATAAGATGAAAACTTTCCGCATTTCTGATATCTTATTTTAAGTCACGCTCAGTTCACCTGTTCTTTGGATAATTTTTTCTGACAGTAGCTGAGAAAATGGTTTTCAGTTTGATGACACAGAAACCAAGCTAAACAAACAAACAAACCAAACAAACAAATACACAAGAGACTTACCCTTGCATGTCTGTATATACTGGCCACTGAGTCTATATTCATTAGTTTTGTACACATCATCTCGCAATAGCACTGAAGACCGTCCAACATGAAGAAATTAGAGGCTGCCAGGAGCTGAAATGAAAATAGTCACAAAAATGTCAACGATGTTGAATAAAAGAGACGAAAAAGATTGCAATATGCATTATTTTAGACCTAACCTCACTTTGACTATTTTCGAGTAAAATATTGCAAAATTCCCAATTTTGGCATGCACACATATTTGTTTCAGTAACGTTCATTTGGGGATAGGTCAGCCGGCGGGATGGCAGCTGCAATTAAAATTTCCCGCTTCCCCCTCTGAACTGTTGTGTTGTACCCTTAGAGATTACAGTCCTACCCTAGAGTACAGACTCCATTTGCTCTGTGTATGGAAAATCCACCTTTGTTTTGTCACTCATGGAGAGCAAATATTGCAACTCCAGCATTTTTCGGCAAATGCCTGGAATCGAATGATAATGTGCATCTTTAAGCTTGAGCATTACAGGTTTGCACACTCATCACTTCGCACACAACAACGCACTTTGAACCGGTCAAGTTTGCCAGGCGAATAACGAAATTATCCAGAGATTTACTACTTGCCCTCCATGAGTGACATGCAAACATGGCCGAGTTGGTACTCTTTGGTTCTACCTCATTGGTAGTACCCCCCTGTCATTACTAGCTACCAAATAATAATCACATTTCAGCTACTTACCTCCAATACATCTGTTGATTCAACCTTCAAAACATCTGTACTGCCGTAGTAGAGGAATTGCATGATGAGCTAGAAAACAAATCATTAACACAGATGATATTAAAAAAGTTCCCTGTAAAATATGATAGTAAAGATTGATTTTATACATTTTGTCAGGCTTGTTTTTGGAATATATCAGACATTTCTTGTGAATTACAAACAGGAAAGAACTTTTTGCTTCCAACTTTTGGGTCAATCATTAAAGGGCAATACAATTTTATTCCCCTAAATTCCAATGTCAAATCTAATCTCATTTGATTGTGGTGCATATGAAATGAAAGACAGGATATATAGCGGTCTGTTATCTTAATTTGTTGCTATTAAGTTTCCTTCCTTATCAATTTATGAGTTGGTCACCGCATTTGAATGCTTTTGCCTCGTTTGATTGTATTCTCAAAATATAAGAACCCCCCCAAAAAACCCTGTAGAGTAGGTCGGTCAGGCAGGGTTTTATCTTTTAAATTTGCAAATGACCCTAAAAAACTTACAAATTACTCAAATCTGTAAAAAAATGTGTAACTTTTTGTAAAGTCACTGGCCTACCTTTTTCTGTCATGCAAAATCAATCAATTTGTTTGGCTAAAAAATAGCAGATTTTACACATATACAGCATAAACAAAATCCCCAAAATGCAAAATCGGGATCGGTCAGGCCCATAGAACAAGGTCTTTTTTGTCATCTTAAAGAGGAAGCCCCACCAGAGCAGTTCTTCTGGGTGAACCAAACCTGCCTGGTTATCAAATTAATTAGTGACAAAGTTATCTATGAATTTGACAGGTGCAAATTGATGCAATAACATAAAAAACATCAATTAGCACCTGTCAAATCCAGAGATAACATTGTCACTGATTAATTTGATAACCAGGCAGGTTTGGTTCCCTCCAGATACTGTTTTTTTTAGAAACTCACCTTAAATATGTGATATCTGAAGTCATTGATATCCACACATGGTAATTTGCCTTCTGTGAATCTGTCGGATAGCATAGCCTTGAATCTCTTGGATGCTGTCACTAATACTATCTTATGTGCATAGAATGGCCGGCCCTCTACTACAAAGGTGACGTCCGACATCTCAGGGTTATTCACATATTGAGGATCTGTGGATAACAAGTTACATAAAAAACTATGTTGAAAACATTGTTGAAAACATTATGGTTTTGGGAGAGCATATAATGTCAAAGGGTATGTTGCAGTCTCAAGTGGGGTAAATCATCAGCTGTAATAATTGAATTCAAATGACTTATTGTAGAAAAGAATGAATGGGTAAGGACCGTCATGGAAAAAAAATGAAAAGATGAAAAAAGTATGAGAAATTGAACAAAAACAATATGGACTGAAAATGAAAAATAATACAGACATTTTGATAACAGAAAACCTGAATTCAGGTCTAAAGCTGCAAAAGGGGCACAGGATGAGATCCAAAATTTGTTTAAAATATGGAATTTTTTGTTCCCAAAGTGAAACCCCCTTCTGATTTGTTACTTTGCATGTGGGAGGGGGTGGTAAAGCCCATGAATGGTAGGGTGGGGGAAGAGCATCCCCCAGCATTGCCACTGGTTATGAACTCACCTATCCTTGCTGCTGGTGGTGCACTGTCTACTTTGATTGGTGGTATTGGTTCTTCTCCATATAAGGAAGAGAAAATGTTGGCTAGCTGCTGGGCTTCTAACTCATTCTGAAATAATATACAAAATATCAATTAATAAACTGAAATATTGATCAGTTTTAAATTGTCTGTAAAAACCATTAAATGTACCACAAAGGATTACCGCCACTGCCCTGTTTCGCAATGCAGTACAAAACATTAGCAAAAGCATATCGTTGCTATCATATTGTCAAATAGAATTCAAATAAAAATTGTCTGTATTAATTGTTTTATTCTGTATTCAGAGGGCAGTATGACATATTTTTTAACGGTCAAAAACTTGCAGTTCTCAAGTGATATTGGTTTCGAAGGCCACAATAAAAGGGATCTATCTAAAGGGCTAATGTGAGTGTTTCAACCACTAACACAAACACCAACTTGATATACACTGACCTTGCTGCGCCTAAACACATCAAACATCAGTGGCATCCCTTCATCAACAAACTCTTCATCGTACTCATCAATCTTGATAGAACCGAAGTCTCTGAGCAGACACTGTACAACAGGCTTCCTATGTAACTGTGTGGCGGTGTTCAGTGTCATTGTCCAGCAATGGAGGGTCCAGCAGACACCTAGGCTACGGAGCTCCATGGAGATGTCCATGTAGTTGTGTTCACAGCTGTGGTACATTGCCTCCTGCAAAATTACAAAAATCAATATAAAATAGATCAATGTTTGATATGAATTACAAGAAATCAAGTTTCTACATCTACATCCTAATTTGATTTTGGAAAATCCTGAGTCTCTATCACTTGCCCAAATTTTGGTTGATTGCTTCCCACTCCCACACACACTTGCATCATTTACCCTTTAGTTCCTTCTACAGCTGGTTCCATTCCCTTTCTTCTCCCCTTCATCCGGACCAAATTCAATGCTATCTGGAATTCACACCATTATTTGTTTGGCAGAACACATCATTCATTACTCAAAGTTCATGTCCTTTGGGGTGGAGTGGTGTAGGGTGGGGTTCAGCCCCTCATAGCCCATATCTCTTCCATGTCAATGTTGCATGAACCATTAAAGCATTGGTGTCAAAAATCTACTGGCCTTGTGACATCAGTGTTTTGGGTAGCTGGGAGTAAAATTTGGTTGTACTGAAATTGATGGGTGGCCAACTTTTTCAGGCCCAGTTCAAAACCACATACAGTCCAACCTCTCTTATCGGGCCATGATGGGACCAAGCATTGGCTGGATAAGTGAAAAATCAGGATAAGTGAATTATATGAAATTCTGCATTGAATATCTGACGTGCGAAATAGCAAAAGGTTACTCAAAATGGGATTAATAACACTGAAATATGGTATTTGAGTTATGCATGCCACATAGCTATGTTCTTCTAAATGCTTCAGTGCACAAAATCAAGTTCTCAAAACATGAAAACGTGTTTTTTGATGAAGATCACATGTCTGGATAACAGAGAGATCCATATAAAAGAGGTCCGAATAAGACAGGTTGGACTGTATAACATTTTTCGTTTATTTCAGTAGTAAAGAACATTACCCATTACTTTGGTAAAGGTAAGAGTCCTCAGTAGCATTTCCTGACTGTCAGAATTGAGGTGAACCAGATAAATTAGGACCCAAACCTGTATAGTCATTTTTCATATAGATATGATATAATTGACCTTGACAGCCACAGAACTATGAAACCAAAGCCAGCTGCAATAAATATCCATGTCTTTCAAAATGGCCCCTGAATCATCCACATTTACATGCACTGCTGAAAGACGAGAACATTTTGAATAAAAGTCACCTTTTTGCAATTAACTAATAATCCTTTTGAGTGAATAGGTAAGACTAAAATGAAAGAAAAATAGCATGTGGAAATTTACCTGCCACAAATCGACAGAAGGATGCAAGAAGTTCATGAATGCTAAAAAGTAGGTTTTAAATCGTAGAATTTATCCAATTTCTTGTATTTTGTTTGGGGCTGTATCAAAATAGTAGTTGTTGTTACTGCAATTGTGTTACTATTTCAGTTCAAACTATTTTAAACACAGAAACTTACATGCTTTTTTGTGGTACAATGAAAGAGTTTGAAATTCAACTTCACTTTAAAATTCTGTCATTTTTAGGTCAAAAATATGGGTAATTCATTTAATAACGGAAATGAGAGCTTCAAAAGTAGAATTGCTAGCAAGTACTTTGACAGGGCCAGGGTGCTTCAGTTCCTTGGTGTGCAAATGAAATGTCCCATTAATGTGCTATCTTTTTCTTAATTCAGCTTCACTCAGTGTGGTATACAATTAATGATATTCTTATGTTTTCAAGTACTATATAGCCTGGGTGCCTATGTTTAGTGCTGGTTATTATTTATCAATAAAACACATACACACTGACCACCACTCACTTCAAATGAGTGGAACATATTAGGCTATGAAATTTTACACACAGTAAATAGTATAAATTTGCAACTTTTCAAATTAAACCAAATTTAAATTCAATCAAGCTATACAATGCAGACAACAATAACTAAAAGGTCCTTATCATAAAGAAAATTTCACCAAAGTGATTTTGGAGCAGTAATAAATAACGAGGTTTGGGGCAAAAGGGAATTTCTTAATGAATTATTCTACATTTTTATGAACAAAAATCCTCTGTTTGGTGCATCAAGATCCCAGACCAAGTAAAAACACAAATTCCTACCTCTAAAGCTTGTGCCATCTTATTCTTTGTACTCTTTCTGCTGCTGTTACTCTTGCCGCTACTATTGCTCTTGATTGACATAGTGTCGGTGGTGGATTGTGTGTCATCGGCGCCCTCTGCCAGGATCTCTTCCAAAGAAAGAATATCTGACTGCTTCACACATCTTGGCTGCTCTAGGAGCTTCCTCAGAACATTTCTGTAATTGAATGAGGTATATCGGATTGTATCACATATTCAAATTCTTAAAGAAAAACCTATATTTTTCCTCAATACATGTAGTTTTAACAATTTTGAGGTCATACCTATGATCTTTTAGATCGGACAATACTACTACATCCTCTGCAGTTAGGAATTGTCAATATATATTCTGTTGTTGTATCTCTACCCAGTTTCTCCAACAGGAAAACAAAACTGTGAAACTAGTTAGTAACAATATTCTTCGTTCAGTTTTGTTAGAACAAGAGTACTCAACGTTATTTGTTCGAGGGCCATTAATGGCCAAACATATTTCAAGCATATCTATGCTTGAGGGCCAAATTCACCAGTTTCTTGCCTTTTCCTCACATTTTAGAATGGGTCAAGGACCAAGTAGCAGTTGTTGGGCTGGATTTGGTCCATGGGCCTCTTGAGACCCCCCCCCCCTTACAGTCTTTATTTCTTACCTGTGTCCATGTGATGCAGCCAAAGCGAATGAGTTGCCATGTCCTTTACTTGAGAAGCCATTCTTCTGTACAGTGGTTAAGTAGGGATCTGCACCTTTGGCTAACAGCAGGGCTACCAACTCATAGTGACCTGAAATGATATGCAAGAAATCGGTAACTAAATGCTGTACTTTCCTTCTATTCTTTACAAAATCGCTCAATTTAGAGCACTGTTTTCTCCTTGTCATTTTAGTTCCTGTAGCATTTTATACATTTCTTACACTTAATACAAACATCTTGGGGTGATGGCTTGAGTAGGATTCTGATCAGGAGCATGCCCAGAAACCTTTAACTGAGAGGGAGCACCTGAGTGGATGAAATCTGCCCAAAATAGGCAAATATTTCATGACATTGGTGTAAACCCTGAGTCGCCCCAAAGCCACTGCCCCTGGGCATGCACTTGCCTTGACAGATGAATCAGTTCACAATCATCACCAATCACTTTAACATAATCAGAAAAGGTGTTATTTAATATCTCCTAATGACAAAGAAATATGTAATGAAAAGGTGCCATTTTTTATGAAAAGTCACTGATTTGGACGAGTCATTGTTCAATCTGATTATATTCCTCACACTTCCCCTTTGGTTGAACTTGTTATGTTTCCGATCCAATTCCTGTTTATTGTGTTGTCAACTCCATGTACAGTGTAAGTTAATTGTCTTTCTTCAAAGGCCTATTCTAATCGGTAGATGACAAAGCTGTCAACCTCATTTCATGATTCACTTCATTTAATATTAGTTGTCAAAATAATATCCATTTTCCATGGAGATGGGTCACAGTCAATTTAAAACTTTTTTTCCTTTCATTTTTGAAATCAAGAAGTTCCAACACCCAATTGATGTTCATTGTGAATTTATATTGTTACATTATGAAAAATTCTATGCATATCTGCCAATTTATTTGCCTATGATGTGGCAAAAAACCAAAACAAAACAACAAATCCCAAGCCTAATCCTTTAAAATGGTTTATGTCCAGAGGTGCGTATATTAAATGTCAAGCTTGTATAGTCCGCTTTCAACAAGAATTTGTGTAAATTATATACGTATGAACATAATAATCTTTGATGTAACTGTCAAAGGAGGCTGGTCAGATTTCATATGCTAGTGCCACCAAATAGTTAAATTTGCCATGGTGTTTCATGCTGATATTTCAATCCATTTTTAGGGGCGTAGCACAAGCCATTCAATGGAGGGGCACTATTAAAGCCTGATTGAAGGGACACCATGCAGAATTTTTTTGGAAATTTTCAGTGAGATTTTTCAAAATTGTCATTTTGATTGGGAAGGCATTAGCCATCATGCCCCTATGACGCTGCCCCACTGTCCATTTTGAGATGAGCGCCAACATGAATGTTCTATAGGGTCAATGTATAGATGATAAATGCGATTAATGATGAGTACATCTACTTTAGACAGATTTTGGTTTACAAAATCCAAACAACTTTCAGCCCTAATTGCAGGGTCAGTGAGAAAAACCGAGGGCTTTCCAATTATGATGGAGCCAAAGTGACCGATCATCCTTCTTCAATTTGACCAAAGATACAGTGCCAGTATCTATATATTTATCTTCAATATAGGGTAATTACGCTGACCCACAAAGAAAATAATCAAACTACAGTATCTGACCAATCATTTTGCAATTTTCCCACCCTTGATAGTTTACATAACTCAGACTTGTATAGTATTATACAAAAAAATCATAATCCTTTCTTGTTACAATAATGGGTGTATCATTTTTTCCTTGTAAAGTTTGCTTGCACAAAACCCTAGTATAAACAGAAAAGGTCAGACTTTGACAGATTGAGAAGTATTCTATACAATGAAGTAAAGTGTCCAATGCTTTTGACCTGAAAATAAAATATAAACATCAAAGTGCCCAATTTAAAATTTCCTTTTTGTTAGAGGTCATATTAATTCATCAATGCTTATATGACTTCCTTTTGAAATACTTATAGGACCTTCGGCATGAAATTTCAGTCCAAAGGATGCAAATTATGGTGTTTTTCATATTTTTCTTGAAAAACTTTTCTAATTTTAATATAGCTCACAGAAAGATGTGGAAGAACAAAATGTAATGCATGTGTATATGTGTTTTTTGCTGTCAAACGCGGATGTTTTTGTGTAACTTGATATTTCAACCGTGGAGTGGACATTACAGCAACCGGGGACCGTCCCCATTTAGCTTAAATGTGTAATTGACTGCAAACAGCCGAAAAATGTATATGGTTGCCTCTATATCTACATGTGTGTTGCAAACAACATAAAAATGCATGTACAAGACTATGACTTGCTTGCTGATTGATGACGGGTCATGTCTTAGTCCGATAATAAAAGGTCTGATGACTTTGTGGATGCAAGATTCTCAGTTTGATAGGAAAAGGTTCCTTGTTTGTAGGTCTTTACATGTAGTTGTGTGTTGTGTGAGGGGTGTGTGTGTGTATGTGTGAGATGGGGGGGGTGTGGTGTGCACCCCTGTGTGTGTATGCAGGTAACATTATATATATAGCTGCAGTTGTATGTCAGGATATCATACCGGGGTACATAATTTACCCCACTTGAAAATTGCATCTTTTTCATGTTGACTTCTTTGTGAGCCAAATTCTTGTTTAAAATAAACTTCTGCAAACATTCATGTCACTTTTAGGATATTACCCCTGTCATATTGCATGTCTTACAACTGGTGTCATATGATATACATAACTTTGTCTGACATTCACTTGGCTATACATTAAATCATAATGTATGTGCACAGAATTCTTGCCAAAAGAATTAATCATGTACCCCTAAAAACAATTTTAGCATAACATTTTGGCATAAGATTTTTTCAAAGAACGATACAACCTTCATGTCAAGTTACAATAAGAGTGATAAAAATCTACGTCAATTCCAAGCAAACGGCACGCATCACTGCTGTATTGGGTATATTATTTTGATGAAATATTTCCCCTAAAATCGGAAACTCATTATTAAGTCAGGAATGTGTCAGAGATAACCTGCACTTGGGAATCGCACGAGGGACTTTGATGCATCCACTCCAAAACATAGCCTCATATTCTATTACAAAGTTGAATCACCCCTAGTCCCTATACAGTTCTGATATTGACCTTTTCTTGTTTTGGGGAATGAGTTTTGATACCAAAAGCACACTATGTTGATGCACAAGTTCATGGAGACTCACAGGTTTATGAACTCTTATCTCTGGTGATGAGCATGTCAAATGTTGGCAATATCCAATATTGTAGATTTAAATGAAATCATTTTTGTCAGGATGTACCTGAAGTTGACACATGACAAAATCATCAAAATATGCGATGGGGAATAAATTTGTATGGTGCGAATCACTTCCAACTTCTAAGATTCAATATCTCTATCTGTGGCATTTACTATAAACATAAATACATGGGCTGTGATAATAATATGATATCTTACACTTCCCACAATGCATTTCTTCCATTTTCTATACCAATTTGCTATCTAATGCAACATGGGTTGATAGTGACAACAAGTACTTCTCTGACTTTTATATACAAGCAAGATGATGTCCCCTAAGAGTCCACAATGTGAAAAAGTCCTGCACTGGCCTCACTTCAGAGTTTCATGACCAAACTGGATTCAACCATGAAATAAAAGCCCCTTTGAATGAGTACAAAAATACTTAGTATTGGCTTGGAGTTTGTTCTTCTAGAATCTGGAAAGAGCCTACAGGAACATATCATCAAGAGCAAAATGTGGAGTCAACGTACATTTAAACTTCCACATTGAGGTTGCCCAGGGTTGTATCCTGTTGTATTGTTTTCAGTTGGCTTGAACCCAAACATCTGGCATGCAACCACGCATGCCATCCATCATGTCATCCATCTGATCTTCATGCAGATACTGTCACTCACTAGTTCTATTAACAAGCAAAACCCACCCACATCTCAGAATATCTGACATGCAATCGCCTCACAATTCACCCCCTTCCAGAAAAACCTCATTTGTCAAGTACAGTACCAGCAACAGGAAAGTTGTAGAGAAGTATCAACAAACCCACACATCTTGGGATAACTTGTATGCACAGGATAGCCCACCTGACAACTCTCACCGCCTTCCGAAAATACCCTTTGTTAAGTACACCAGCAAGAGGTATGTTGTAGAGGAGTAGAAAACCACCTGTGTCTTGGGATGTCTTGTATGCACTCACCCACAACTTGCTCCTCCCAAAACAACCCCCTCAATTACCAGTAACATGTATACATTATTTTTGTGTAGTTATCACCAACCCACCCATGTATGTCTTGGAATATCTTGTATGCACCTACCAACAACTTGCCCCCCCCCCCAATTACCTGCAGCATATACATATTACTGATGATTTTGTGTGTAGTTACCATCAAACCCACCTGTCTGTGATATCTTGCATGTAACCAACCCACACTTCGCCCAGTTCAAAAAATTCTGTCTTCTAGTAGTAGTAGTAGTATAGGCAGCAAATGCAAGTTTGTGTTTGCGTGCATGCAATTGCACACACCCACCTCGCACTTCCCCACCCAAACCACCCATGTCCATTACCTGCAGCAGACGCCAATTGTAGTGGAGTTTGTGTGTAGTTATCACCACTGGTCCCAACCGATCCTTCAACGTTAATCCCGCCTCCAGCAACAAGCCTACGACTGATACGTGTCCGTGAATGACAGCAAACGACAGAGCTGTCCAGTGCCTGATGGCCGGGTGAACGCACGGATGCTTCTGATGATTGCTGGGAACCTGTTGAGTGAACCAAAACATTGAAATATTATAAAAATATTATGAAAATATTTATTAACAAGCGCTACTATCAGATGCGGGTTGATTTATTGGCGACATATTGACTACGCCTCTCATCCTGAAATGGACAGACAACCTGTGTTGTTGTTGTTCTACAGTTTCAAAGAAGAGTTCATTATTGAGATTTCATGCATTATTATGTATCTATTTTTTCTTCCTTTGAGAGCCATGCATGTCATGTATGACACATTCTTTGTCCAACACAATAGTCTGACGGCCTTCATCGTTACACTGTCATTAACACAATCCAAAAATCCACTTAACCGACACGTAAACAATTAAGCCTGTAAACGATCCATGTATATTGATTATTGCCTGTCTGTTTTTAAGTAGCCAACTACTTAACCCCCTGAGCACTACCTGCCGATCTAACATTGCCTCTGATTGGTCAATTACATTATATCTTTACTTTAATCACCAATCAGAATGGAGCTTCGCAAATAATTCACCCGCATTTTTATGTGTGGTAAAATTATTCTAACAATGTTGCTGATTGGTCCAATCGACAATGAAAACTTCTTTTTGGCAAATCAGCAGGTAGTTCTCATGGGGTTAAAGAAATAAATGTTTGATCTACTATTACAAATTAAATCGGGGAATACCATGACTTTTCACTTCGTAACACACTGTACTCTTAGCACATGGTTAATGTACTTTCAGACATTAATTCATTATCCTAACAAGCTGCCATGTTCATGTACTCATGTAGGCCTATCCTGGCATTCAAACTCAACTGTCTCTTTAGTGAATATGTTGAACTAATAATGTAAATTGTAGCTATTGCGTATCATGTAATAACGAGAGCTTTATGTAAACTTTCTACATCCGTACATAATCATACCGTATTCATAATTAAATTACAGGCGACACAGATGTACTTTTTCGCATTCTTATCTTTGCTACTTTCATGCCTCTAGGTCAGGCTACTTAACACATACTTTACTTATTGTGTTCCCAGAGGGTTCAGTATTACATTCAAAGTTTGGCCAAAACTTCCACAAAAGGAAACAAAGGCTAAGCTTTAAATACATTGTAATAATGTTATTAGAGTTTTAGCAGCGCAGGTTTTGATTTTGCACGGCATGCATGTGTCATCGCCTGGGGTTGGTTTAGATAAGTCCATTTTTAGCATGTTGCCAATCTATAGGGACCGCTTTGTCATACCTGGGGTTTTACGCAAAGGAAAAACAGTGTATGTATTCATTTGATGAGAAAGTTGCTTATTAACTCCATGTATGTATATAATTCTGTATTTATTTGTACTTAGCATATGTTTACAATTATTTTCCGTAAGAAGCCAAGAAGTTCATTATAGAAAAAGTTACAGTGGTTTTGACACATACTTCAAAACGATATAAACTAATGTGAAGTTTAATCGTGCACATCCAAATCATGAAACTGAGGCAAGTTCCCCGAAAAAAACATCATAATGTTAGAAACACAATTTGCAGGAAATTTGATTTTGAGCACACCTCACTATAAAACTGGTTTCATAATCCAATAGGGAAAAACATAAGCACGCAAAGTCAAGTAAACTTTAGTGATTTGATAAAATAAAATCAGTTCATTTCAGGCTGAAATTACAGTCAACAGTAAATTGGCTTTAACAGCTTAGGCCGATTTTTAATGATTTCCTGCGTTTTTTAATACTGCCTGCTTTGCTGGACTTCTGGTTTTCATTAAGTGACCAAAAGTAAGACGCATTCAGTACGTATGTTCCTTACGTCAGAAATGATCCAATTTATGAAATCTTATAGGCAGTATATTTCATTTGCTTTCTTTTCATTTGCCTATTTTGAATGTACATAATTCAAATATATTGATACTGGTGCTGGTTGGACAATACAGCATAAATACTGCCCTACTGCATGTATTAATTCACAATGTTATAAGTCTACTTAACTCTCTCCATGCGGGTGTCGCTTGCAGATCACAAGTTTCAATTTGTTTGTAATTCAAAAATTTCATAATTTTCATAACCATATTTGGAATCAGCATGATAAATGCATTACAATGAGTACAATCAAGCCTAGTATTGGTTCAGAAACTCTTGAGATAGCTCTTGATATTTTGAGAAAATATCTCAAAACTTTGACTTTTTATGTTGAAGCTTATGGCCAATATTGGCCAAAGTTTAATCTTATTATTCACACTTTCCTGAGGCATGCATGATGCCACTCTAAGAAATCCAAAAAAGTTAAGAAATTTGTTCCTTTTCTCATTATATTTTCCTCCAATATAAGATACTTATGTAAATGAGTTTCCTGTGCTTTGGGCCAAGATCAGAATAAGTATGACATGATGTGTTCTTACATGGCTACAATAAGTAACCAAATATACTAAGTGATTGTTATGGAGATTTTGAATTAAAAAACGGGATGAAAAACAACCTTAATGCTTTAGGGTGTATATTAATTTTTCTGTAGCTACATTTACAAGTTGAATATTGTCACAACAACAAATTTGAAATCATAATCTGATTATATCCAAACGCCTTAATGCTGTATGGGTTAGTATTTTCTGTGATTTTGGTTTCGGAGGGAAATATGTACATAACCTTATAACTCCATTGAGCTTGAAAAATGCAAATGACCCCATAATGCAGGGGTTTGCAATAGGTGGCCTGCTGACCAGATCCAGCCCTTAAACAACTCAGATATGTACAGTAACTATACTCTCAAAAAAAAGGTGTATTAGGCCCGCAAACACAGATCTTTGTAATAAGTTTTGGCCTCTGTGGCTAACGCAAATATAACCGACAACCCCTGCCATATTGCATGTGAATATTTGGAAGCTCCATGCATCCATCATGGTGTTAACTCTTTACAGAGCCACATTGTATCATGGTATTGGCCCTTTGCATGGATCCACCATCTTGCTTTCTTCTGTCTAACCGCATGTGCAAAAGTGCATTTTTGTGGGGTTTTGTGACAGAATGTTTTTGCAAATCATAAAGTATCTAAAGCATGTGTATGAATGGCCAAGCATGCATGTGAACAGCGTAAGCAATACGCCCTTTGCAAGTGGTACCTTGTTTTGAGATGAACATATGAAGGCTCAATTGCTATGGTGTAGCCTCTACTCTGAAGCAATGGATTTAAAACAGTACACTCAATCTGTTTGTTTCCGATAATGCAAATATGAATTACAGATTTTGTTGAATCAGCTTAAATCTGCAGGTGGGCCTGCTTTTACTTCTTATTTCTCATTATATCGTGCATATTGAAATGGTTTCTATCAGATTATCAATACAATTGCATTTCAATATAAACTTCTCAATCATTGGGACCACCAACTGCTGGGTGTGTTGCAATCCCATAATCCTAATCTCAAACTCCCTTTGGTGTTGTAGGAAGTCCAATCATCATTCTTTTACTTAAGTATCATTACTTAGCTAGGAAATGGCCATGTGATCCCCTGGGCACAAGCATATGCAATGAAATCCTGATTAACAGCAGTTTTTCTATATTTTCCCCTTCTAAAAGTTGCTTAGCGAATCCTCAATTCAGAGATAAATGGAACTTATGACTTGTATTTCACTGATTAATATAAATTGCTTCTTTGTAAGAATACAAATGGTAAAATCCATTTGGCTTCCGAAACAGTAGTATTTGAATGTGATACACGCGCAATCAGTGGTGTATTTGTAGGGCATAGTTACTTCGTGCTGCATTGTGCTATAGGTACACTGCCTTTGGTCGCACGTGTATCACATGCGGACTTTACTGTCTTGAGAAAGCATTATATAGCTATTGCTTGCCTGTACTGCATGTGTTACAAACCGTTAAGGTATCTGCCCCATTTGTGTATTACCCAAAATGTTTGTAACACACGTAAGACGTTCTCGCGTTTACATGATGTAATGAACTATTTTTGCTAGTTCAGGGTGTATTCCCGTTCACCTTATATAAATCTTAGCCTACGCCTTGCAAGCATACTTACAGAGATATCTAATTCAGCATTGTTGTCAAGGAGTATCTGAACCATAGCTTCATCTCCTCTTGCACAGGCAAACATCAGTGGAGTTAAACCCTATTATATACAAACAAACAAACAAACAAACAAAACATCAA